>NC_051316.1:119901279-120201279 GCF_015220235.1 Choloepus didactylus
GCCACTAATGCACCATGAGGCCTGAGCTGTCCCCTGTGAGATGAAGTTTGTCTGACCCACCAGACCATAAATTTGGGTGTGCACAGCAGCATTTCATCATCAAATGAAAGTGGTATATGTGAGAATGGCTTGAACAGGTCATCATGGCACAAACAGGTTGAAAAACGAAATGGCCTAGATGTCAATGGTCCTTGCTGCGGGCACATTACCTTCTTTCTCCCAGCGGCATGTGTGGCATCTTGGGGAGTTCCCTAAATCATTTGCCTGATGAAAAGAATATTTGGGCCTGACTAACAGACAATTCTGCATAATATGCAGATACTACCAGAAACTGGGCAGAAGTGGTACTATAACCTCTTCTGGAACATCCCTATAAGACACTGGCAAAGGGACATCCTCCAGTGGGCAGAACTTCTAGCAGTGCACCTGCCTGTTCATTTGCTTGAATAGAGAAATGGCAAGAAATTCATTCACATACTGACTCATGGGTTGTTGCCCACAGTTTGGCTGCATGGTCAGAGACATGGAAGGAAATGATTGGAAAAGTGTGTGTCAAAGAGGCCTAGGGGAAAGCAATGTGTACAGAACTTTCAGAATGGGTGAAAAACATGGAGATGTGCATGTCCCACATGAAAGCTTATCAGAGGGTGACCTTAGCAGAGGAGGATTTTAATACCCCAGTAGATAAGATGCTGTATTCTGTGAAAACACATGGGCATCGTTTCCCAGCCACTCCTCTCCTTGCCCAAAGGGCACATGAATAAAGTGGCCATGGTGGTAAGGGTGGAGGTTATGCATGCACTCAGCCACATGGACTTCCACCCACAAAGGCCCACTTAGCTACAGGCACTGCTGAGGGCCCAATCTGACAGCAGCAGAACCAATGCTCATCCCTGATACTGCACCATTTGTCAAGGTGGTCAGCCTGCCACCTGGTGACAGATGGTTTAAATTAGACCACTTTCACATGGAAGGACCAGTGATTTCACCTACTGGAATAGAAATGACTCTGGGTATGGATTTGCCTTTCCTGCATATACTGTTTCTGCCAAACCTACCACCCTGTAACTTATAGATGCCTTATCCACCATCATTGTATTCCATGCAGCTAACCTCACAGTTAGGGAAGTGTGGCAATGTATCCATGCCCATGGAAATCACATGTCCTTCCAGGTTCCTGATCATCCTGAAACAGCTGGATTGACAGAATTGTGGAATGGCCTTTAACAATTTAAGATTCAATTATTAGGATCAACTAGATGACAATATCTTTCAGGGCAGGGGCAAGATTTTCCAGGATTCTGTATATGTTCCACGTGAGCATTGTACCTATGGTGCTGTCTTATAGTTAGGATTCATGAGTCCAGGAATCAATAGTCAGAAATGGGAATGGCCCCACTCACTAAAACTCCTAGTGATCCAGTAGAAAAAAATTTGTTTCCTATTCCTGTGGCCTTATGCTCTACGATTTAGAAGTGTTATATCCACAAGTGGATGTGTTTCCACTGGGAGACATGACAATGATTCCACTGAACTAAAGTTAAGATTATCACCCATTCACTTTTGACTGCTCATGCCTTTGAGTCAATAGGCAAAGAAGGGAGCTACTGTAAAGACAGGAGTGATTTGTATGACTACCAAGAGAGGTACAGAAGAGTATGCCTGGAATGAAACAGATCCCTTAGGACCTCTGTTAATATTTTGGTGCCTTGTAATTAAATTCAGTGGAAAACTACAACAAGGGAATCCAGGCAGGATAACTGATGGCCCAATACTGTCCAAATTGTCTAAAATGCATGATCTACAGGTCTGCTCATCCCAGTATCCTAAGATCTCTTGAAGACAGTGATTTTAACAACACCATTCTCTTGAAGTATAAGATACTCAGTAATGTTGCTGATATGTACTAATGGATATTAACATATTTTATGAACTCTATTGCTGTCATTGTCACAACTAAAGTAAAAAAGCATAGGAAATGCAAACTGTTTCATTAAAATTATCTCTTAGGGCTCATATGAACTTAGCAAAAATAAATAAGTAAAATGTCAAGAATGTTTGTATAAAAATGCTGTTTTCATTGCTTGAGGAAGAAAAATGAAGAAATATAGTCATGCAATTCACTTTCATTTCAGTATTATAATAGTATATTGAGAGCTGGGTAGGACTATGTTTCAAATGACATTTTTGATCATAAAATGTCCATGTAAATGTATTCCCTTAATGTAATGGGAGTTCCTAATTTTTTTAAACATTTTTTTCATTTGAAAAATGTTGCTACGTTGAGAGTTTTATAAGAAGTATTAATTGTTTTCTTATGTAATAAGTTGGGCATTAAATGTTCTGAGTATTTAAATCAACTCTGTTTTCTGCACACATTTCTTTTCAAAATGCTCAGTGAGATATTGTTATCCCATGCCCAGAGCACAAATGGTGCTCAGTAAAAGCACATCTCTTAATTAACAAATTAATTTAATAGGTTGAATAGTGGAAAAACTTCTCAACATTTAAAGTATAACAAATAAATCATGGTTTCATAAATTAAGAATATGTTTTAAAGCAATTTCTGTCATCTACAATATTCAGCTGTTTAGTTATAATGACTAAAATATTAAGGGACCTTGTGACCTTCAGACATTGTTTCATTACTTTAAGCCTCAGTATATACTCTACAATAGAAAGTGGAATCTTATTTGATTTCTAAATGGTTTTCAGCCCTTAACTCCTATGACATTAAGACTCAAAAAATATGAAACATAAACCCCCTGTGCATAATTTAATTGGTATTCTTTTGAATAAAACTGATATTTTTAATCACTTTCAACTTATAGAGAAGTTGAAGAAATAGGACAGAGTATCTGCATTCGCATTCAGGTTATTAGGCTTTTGCAATTGTTACTTATTCAATATTAATGTGTAATTTTGAAACCCTATTTTACCACTTCATATCTCATGTAGAAAGGGATGCCTTAGTATATTATTTGTAAAGAGTTTCACAGATCTAAATGTCTATGATTTTATAATATAAAAAATTCTGGCATTCTTCCATGTGTACTTCAATGCAAACGTAGTAGGTTGTGTGGGGTATGTGTGTTTTTATCTGTATAGATGCATAAATACTGCTCCTGCTTTCTTAAGCAAACAGTTATTTTTCAGAATCCAAATATTTTATGGGAAATATGCCATCTATAAGAATATTATAGTCAGAACTTAAGTGTTGATATATAAAACAGAATTATATAAAACAGACTTTTCTAAACACTTTAATTAGTAATGTGCAATATAATTGTCTGAATTTCAAGACCGACTTACTGATTTTGTTTCCAGCTGGGCCTGAAAATTGTTAATTTGCTTTTGTCTTATAGATTTATTTATGTTATGACCTCTATTTCTTTTCATTCCATAAAAGGTGTAAGGTTGGTATCCTGCATGAACATATCTGCTCAAAAGACTAAAGATAAATCCAGCCAAAAAGTTAAGTGATAATCATTTAATTCACAGCAATAATATGTCTTATTTCATGTATAATATCTAGATAATTTCTCTGTTCTAACATTTGACTTTTTAACAGTAATTAGACATATTAAACACTAATTATTAATTAATTTTGCTTGGTAAACGATTTTGAATTTGAAAGCCCTTATCTTTCCTAATATTTGTTTGGGAAATATTTGCCCTAGTTCCAAAAGTTACATGGGCAGGCAAATTTTATGTCTTTGTTTTACAGCTCTTGTTCAGCACAATTTTTTCCCAACATCACTCTTAATTGGGTCTGTGGGATGCTGTCCCTGATGCGCCAAGAATTTTCTCCATTCAACTCATCTCTAACCAAAACTTTAAATTGCTTTGGTGGTTGGGGAACAATTAAAATGACTACAGCATAACAAATATTTGCTCTTCCACATGGGTGGAACTTGGAATCATTTTTTGAATTTGATCTTAATTAAGAATGATGCAAATATTAAGGGAAAAATAAACTTCTCTTCCAAGAGGTGGAAATAATGTATCTATTTAAAGGTAAGTCTTAAATATCATGAAGCTGTACCTTTTCAATTATAATTAAAGGAAATAAAAATATGAATTTCCAGAATGAATAACCTGAAGCAATACACTGCCAATTTATTATTATCACCATAATACAGCAACAATTTTTTATGCCATTATTTTTATAATGCCTGAGAAGCCACAAAGCAATTTCAAAATGCTACCTTATTTTTTCATCACAGCATCCCTGTGAGAAAAGTAAGACAAGTATACTTATCACTATTTTACAAATAAGAAAAATGAATTTATGAGTTAGAAGCATGGAAACTCA
Organism: Choloepus didactylus; assembly: GCF_015220235.1. NCBI lineage: Eukaryota > Metazoa > Chordata > Mammalia > Pilosa > Megalonychidae > Choloepus > Choloepus didactylus. Next base: position 119,905,595 of record NC_051316.1, read on the forward strand.
AAATTTTGATATTATGTGCCAAGCACTTTTCCACTACGCTAAATTCATGTGACATCTGTTCAAATGAATATGGGGTGACCCCTCTGTACTTATATTGCCTAAACTGATGATTATATAAATTAGGAAGCAGCTTGTTTAAGTGAATGATACTAAAAGAACAACAGAAACAATCAAGCAAGAAAACCTAAAGCTTGTTGCCACACAATAACTGGTGCATATTAATGTTGTCCTGATCATGAATCCCCTAATTCTGTACAGGGAAATTGCTTAAGAGCCTAGAAACTAAATATTTATCTGATCAGTAGAGACCCACCTACTATGTGCAGCTACTGTGGTTGGCACTAGTTGAAGAGAGAAAAGCAAGACAGACATGTTCCTTCCCCCGGCCTTGTGTTATCTCACAAAACACAAGTTTAAGGTGCTGACAGCAGAAATTAACAGCAAAACAGGCCAGTGCTCAGTGTGGGTTTGTCATGCAGAGGGCATTTCCACCTGGGAGAGAAAGCTTGGAGCAGGTGGAGGGGGAGCCTGGAGGTGGCCTGAGATGCGCTGTCATTGCAGCCGTCTGGAAGAGGCGTCCTCTACAGACCTGGACCCAGAGGCTGGACCTGGGACATTGCCATGTTGCCCAGTAAGTTCAAATTCCTGCCATCTTTCTTCCATTTACATTCATGATTGAGCAGATCAAAGTGCTCCAGTCCCCTTTCCAAGGCAGACTTTGATTAATTACTGGGTACCATGTGGGGGAAAACTTTGATTTATCCTAATAGTTGTAGAGTGAATGTAGAATCATTGTCATTTTACTCCGGTCTCTGCTGAATGAGCACAGTAAAGTTTGTCCTGGGACCTCACTGTATCTGTGTTGGTTGTTGACCATTCCCTCTTGATGACCTACGAATTCTATGCATATATTAATGGCACCAGATAGTCAGGATAGTAGTGGAGAAAGCATGGGCTTTGGGTCTTCCCATTGCCCATTATTAGCCATGAGACGTGAGCCAAGTAAACTAAATTAAAGGACATGATGTGACAGCTAGAAGCCTGCAAAAATCTCAAAGAATCATATTGCATGAGTCAAGTTGGATGTGAGTTAAATTCACAGGCTTGGTTCCCTCACCCTGCTTGGTTTAATGAGACCCTACCGCACCAAAGGAAGTGTGCATTTTCTCCAGAATTTTGAGTCATTATGTCATTCAACAACATTTTCCTTGTCAGATATGCTTGTTAAATCACCTCCCTTGTCCAAAAAGGAGGCAGTGCCATTTGATTACTCCTAAATTTTACTCAACCTGTTCTCTCTTCTAAGTTACCCTTGTCCTCTCTTCTCTTCCATACCTGTCTAATCATTTCCATATATTCAAATCTTGCTGAGTCTGAAACACTTCCTGAGTTATATCTTGAGTGATTTATTGCACAGAAACTTCTTTCTAGGAAATCTTGTAACTTGCTGCCAAACTTCACAGTATAATTATGTTTCTATTATATTTTCATGAGTAGTCTTACTATATTCCTCACTGATTGTAAACATTCTAATGAAAGGTACCTTAGATGATTGGTTTAATTTTCATGCTGTGCTTGGAATATGTCTGGGGTCAGGTAAGCTGTCTAGAATATCCTAAAAATATTTAGATCCCAGCATAATTAACCCTGCCTTTTAAAAAACAGCATTCTCAGGAATATATTTTTCTTAAGTGTACTTGACAACACAATATGACTGGAGTTTAGTATAAAACACAAAAGCAGTAGTTCTTGTAATTCTTCAGATTTTTAAGCCAATCTACACAATAAGATGAAAGAAAATCTCTCTTGATCAGAAATATCTGGATACTTTGCCAACCCTATGTGGATTAAAGCCTTGATATTCAGTGCTAAATCTTCACAAATTTTGTCAACACCATCTGGACCTTATTTGAATGCAGATTCTCAGGCCCTGCCCTGAGCACTGAAAGTGCTGAATCTGTAGTTCAGCAATATCATCAGATGAACTTGTGTTCATTAGTGAAGCTGTGAAATAGATGTGGTATCAAAAATCTGAGCTTCAAGCTCCACTCTGTTAGTTATCAGCTTGGTGACATGCTTTAAGTTCTATATCTCAAGATCAAAAAAAAATTGGCATAGTATAAAGAATGATTATGTGTAAAGTTTGCAATGGTTTATGCACATTCACATAAACAAATACACATATATGCACCTAATAATTATACATTTTTATTCTTTTCTCAGTCTGGCTTAAACAAGTTTATTATGAAGATTATCTCTGAAGCCACAAAATAAAACAAGCTGAGAGACTCTTTAATGTTCTCCAAAGGATGTCCATCATATCCATACAGAACTGCTCTATCAAGTGGTCTTGTCATAACAACAGTGAAACCATGAAATTAAGAGAGGACTTCAATATGAGATCAAGAATTTACCTTGTCTTGATTACATAGTAAATTGTTGTACATGTGATTCACTTTGTTATGATTAAATGTCTATAACACACAGTGAAACAGACTGGAATATGGCAAGCATTCAGGCCTAGAAAGAAGTATGCACAAAAATCAAAGTTGCCTTGACATTTTCACCCTGTACATTGATCAATGAATCATAATTCCATTTGTTGTTGAGATTAATTTTTCTGCTGCTACCATGTGAATCTGTGCCAGATGAAATGAAGAACCCTAGAGTGAAGCCTGTAATATGGGGTTTAGAAACTTCACCTCAGGAATATGTCCTCAAAATCAGATTACTTCTAGATCAATGTTTGATCACAGATAGATCATCATACATTGGGTATGGGGCATAGGTACATCCAACATTCCCAGTTTCATTGTATTACACACACACACATTGTTGAGGTTAACTGGATATCAGAGCTTAAAGCAAACCCTCCTTTTATTCCATCCTTAAAAATAATTTATCAGGTAATTTGAAACATTTGCCACTTGGCACTGAATATATTTTAGGTTAGATCTCCCTCTGACAAACCTGAAAGAAGATAACATGGATAAGTATAACCAGACATTTGTATCAGAATTCTTTCTTCTGGGCCTTTTGGGGCATCCAAATCTTGAGATCATTTTCTTTGCTCTGCTTCTAGTGATGTACCTAGTGATTCTACTTGGCAACAGTGTAATAATCATAGCAAGCATTTTTGATTCTCGTCTTCATACCCCAATGTACTTCTTCCTGGGAAACCTTTCTTTCCTAGATATCTGTTATACATCTGCTGCCATTCCCTCAACATTGGTGTCCATCATATCACAGAGAAGAACCATTTCCTTCTCTAGCTGTGCAGTGCAGATGTTCCTTGTGTTTGCCATGGGGTCAACAGAGTGTTTCCTCCTGGGCATGATGGCTTTTGACCGCTATGTGGCCATCTGCAATCCTCTGAGATACCCCATCATCATGAGCAAGGTGGTGTATGTGCTGATGGCTTCCTCATCCTGGCTCTCTGGTGGAATCAACTCAGTTGTGCAAACAGCTCTTGCCATGCGGCTGCCCTTTTGTGGGAATAATATTATCAATCATTTTGGTTGTGAAATCTTGGCTGTCCTCAAGTTAGCTTGTGCTGACATATCCCTCAATGTTGCCACCATGCTGGTGTCCAATATGGTCTTCCTGGTTCTTCCACTGCTGGTCATCTTCTTCTCCTATATTCTCATCCTCTACACCATCTTGAGAATGAAGTCAGCCACAGGGAGACACAAGGCCTTTTCCACCTGCTCTTCACATCTGACTGTGGTGATCATATTTTATGGTACCATTTTCTTTATGTACGCAAAACCTGTGTCTCAAGACCAGTTTCAAACTTCAGACAAGCTTATGTTCCTGTTTTATGGGGCAATGACCCCCATGCTGAATCCTATCATCTATAGCTTGAGGAATAAGGATGTAAAATCTGCTGTGAAATATCTGTTGACTTGCAAATCTATCCAATAAGAAACCTGAGAATGTTAACCTTTTTGTAATTTGCAGAAAGATGGCCTTATTGTAGAATGACTGTTCTAGTTACTGGGTGACAACTTAGTTCAAAAAAGTCACACACGTGATTCAGATATAGACAAGCATAGATAGAAATTCTTTTCTATCACATACTACTTAATTGGTATTAGATACTCTTTAAGTGGAAAGTAGAGGCATTATTTCTCTTTAGTCCTAAGTACTTAAGTGTGTACTTTCTATAAATGAGAAATTCTACTGTGATTTTCCAGTATATTAGCTTTCATGTCTCTTTAATATCATTTACACAGTTATTGTGCCATAGTTCCTAAGACTGTTTTTCATAATCTAAATCTATTTGGAGGGCAATTGTGTTTTAGTTTGTCCCTTATTTTGGGTTTGTCAGATGTTCCCTCATGACTTGATTGAAGATATGCTCATTATACTTTTTTTTTTCTTTTTTTTACCTGGAATGCTACAGAATATTTTTGTCTTTCTCATTGACTTATATCAGGAGGCACTTGATATTGATTTGTTGTAGCTCCATTACTGGAGATATAAACTTTGACATTGTTTAAAACTGTTATCTTCTATGTGTATCCCCACCATAAAAATTATCTTTTTTCCTTTGTAAACGTTATGATTAAGTTCATGTGTCAACTTGTCTAGTTTATGGTATGCAGTTGTTTGGTCAAGCAAGCACTGACTTGATTGTCATGTGAGGATATTTCATGGATTTAAATCATCAGTAAGTTGATTGCATCAATGGCTGATGACATATATAATCAATCAAGTTATTGCTTTCAATAATTAGAAGTCTTAACCAACCAGTTGAAGGCCAGAAGGAAGAATTCCCATCTGTGGTTAAGCTAACCAGTTTCTTCTATGGAATTCATCAAAAACCTTTATTGGAACTCACAGCTTGTGGTCTGCCCTAAGGAATTTGGACTTTACCATTCTCCACAATTGCATCAGCCAATTTCTATAATAAATCTCATAATATTCTCATTATATATATGTTTATATAACCTCTTCTGTTTCCCTGGAGAGCACTCACTAATACATTATGTTATATACATCTTGTGGGAAGATTCTTTGAGACTATGTGTATATTCTCTTTAACAATAAACACTCCCCCACCGGTTTTAGCATCCATTGATCATTCTTATCTTAATCAACTTTTGTTATCATGGTGTCACATGGTGCTATTTCTAACTTCATTGTTCCTTCTTCAGTTATCCCTTGCCATTCTTTTCTAAGGAAGTATTTTCCCTTCATCCTCACTTTTTATTCATCCATTAATTCATTTAAATTCATTTTGACCCAAGGTTTCTTATTTTATTCAAAATGGGTTACACTATATGTTCACAATTATAAATTTTAATGCACAATTTCCTCCAGGTTTTCTCAATGGCATCCTCTTCAAGCTGGATCCTGTTTCCTTCTGGCAGGCTCCCCTTGTTTTGGGACACTTCCTTACTGTTTGACATAACTCATCTTGTAATTTCCTATCTCAAACCCTGGGGTCAGTCTGATCTCCAAGAAGCCTTGGTTTCTCTCATTGGAGAGTGTATTTAGAAATGAAGACATTATCCCTAGGTGTGCTAATTGCTACCAGGATGTCATTCTTTCTTGGCCCTCTCAGTAATCACTAATGTGAAATTAATGCATGCATATACATATTATGTATAACTATTTCAATATCTATAAAACTTTTAATATTTACATGTGTATAAATGTTCAAAAGCAAGATTTTATATTGATATATCCAATTTCATTCCAACACCAAAAGTTTTACGCTTTCCTTCACCTTTTTGTAGTTTTGCCTGTCTCTTGAGCACTCAGGAATCTGGATCTCATTGCCTTAAATGTCTTTAATTACTTGCTTAATCTTAGAAAATTCAGAAGGAGTTTGAATTTGATAATAAATGACACCAGGAAAAACAGAGGATTTTTTTTCAGTTTTATTACTGACCAACCCCTCTTATGGTGGACACATTCCTCCTCTTTTTTATGTTAAGAAATTGCCACATCCTGTCCAGTCATAGTGGAATAGAATCCATTCTTGGTGTCTCGGTATCTGGATATTTTATCTGTACACTCTTACAAGTGATTTTATATGGAACATGTCAGAGAGCTCTTTTTTTTGTCCTATTTTTCTGTTTTGGGTTTCCCTCTATGTTGTCAGCAGTTTATGTAGACTCTTTCATTGGCCTTTATCTCCCACTTTTTGGTGCCTGAGATACATGTATATGCAAAGTTCCCCTAAAAACTGAAATCTAATTCATGGTAGAAATGTCCTTCTTGCATCCCAGCACTATCTTAAAATGAGCTTTGGGCAGGGCAGACACTCAGGACATATACTTACTGTAGTTTGATGGACAATTTTACTGAGACATTTAGTTCATCAAGTGTTGCTCTGTATTTTGTATATTATGAAATTATATGTGGCATTAATATTTATAGTTATTGATTGTAGTGGTATATTTCACTGAGTGAGCATGGAGGGGATAAAGGGTAGTTCATAGGGGCAGACATTGAGCCTCCTTTCCCTGAGCTCTTTCTCACTCTTTCCATCAGAGAAGCTCTGAAATCTATTAGTTTTACAAGCTACATTGCATTACTCCTCATGTGACTGTCTGTCTTCAAAGCTTAACAGTGTTTAAAAGCCCAAGATTAACTGTCATTTTTCTTCAAGAAAACACTAAATTCAGATCAAAGAAAAATTTGAATTAATAAATTAAGCAGTTCTTACTAAGTGGTCAGATGAAGAACAATGCACCCATCTCTACCAATTACATTTAATCAATCCAACAAATTTTCATTTGAGCCTGTATTTTGTGCAAGACTTGTGACTGATCCATGGACATAAACGTGAGGAAGAAGACTTTTTAATTGAAGAGAAAAATATGTAACAATTATAAGTATCATAAGCAAATTGAAGCAAATACAATATAGACTGGAGTCAGACATTAAAGCTTACTTAATTTGAAAATGAAGGTCCTGGCGACAGAAGGACAGAAGGAATTCTGCTTGGCCCGAAGAGCCAGTTCTACTCAGCCTGGGTCAGGAGACAATCAAGATTAGTAAAAGCAAGGACACTTCACCAAGTGCACCAATCCAGGGGTCACCATTCACACTGTAGTTTATAGAATGCACCCCTTGGAGCAGGGATAAATGATGACTGGTTGTTCCTAAATACACTGGAATTTAGGAAGCTCAGGCTTTAAATTCCCAGCTCAAGCAACACATGTATAACTGCAAAGTCTCCATGTGTTCCCTGAGAGAAACTCACTTCCTCTAGCTGCAGACTTGAGATTTCTGAAAACCAAATGCAGAGTCTCATCATGAAAGTAAAGTGCTGTTAAAGTGTGGAAGGAAAGTAATGCTGGGAAGGGGGGACATATGTGCTGGTAATGATGATGGTGGGGACAATTGAACCCTGAATTCCACTGAGTCTTCTTTGCCAGATAAATCCATAATTGCCCTGAGGAATCAGCTATCCCTATTCCAGTGGAAGAGATAAAGCTGCTTTGCCTGATAAACCTGTAATTGCCTCCATCTGAAGAGACTAACCCTGTTTTACCAGATGATACTGATGGAATCCCTGTGGTAGTTGACTTCCAAGATACACTAATTTCTCTCTGAACCCACCCCTCCACCCTTCTTTTCTTCCAGAACTATAACTAGACTGAAGTCCTGACAGACCCCAAAGGTGAGGTGCAAACTGTGATCCATAAGGACTTGTACTACACTGAAAAAGTAGTACATGTTTTTTTCACTTTGTGCATACAGGTATCAGGGGAAGATATATGGGGATAGATATTAAGTTTAGGGGATATTGGTGGACAGGATGAAAATGTTCATCATCTGAATTTATTGATGTGGGCTAATTATGCACAGTTTCTGGGCACAGTGCTGCAGCTTGAAGGGTTAGAAAGGTCTCTAAGAGTTAGTTAGGCTGTTGCCTGAAACACAGACAAAAAGGAGTGAATTTGAAATACCGTGTTGCCATGTTATACTGTGGATGAAGGTATTCAAAGTCTCTGAGTGACTGGAATGTTAAAGTGGATTTATCATGTAACATCTTCTCATCTACTAGAGAAATGTGCAAGGCTATACCTTTCACCATGACTGTGAGGATAAATTTGTCAGAGCATCTCTATCTCCCTGAAGACTCTGTGGCTGCTCCTCTCTGTAGGTCAATATTACTGTGGGAACTGTTGCCCCTGAACTGGGATATTTAAACACAATGGGCCTGAACAGATTCTGTATTGACAGAGCCAAGTGGCAACATTTAATAACCAAAGGCAAGATAGGACATGTTAAGATATTCCTGCCAAAGTGAAGGATAAGCTGTTGCATCTGGTCCCTTCTACAACCAAAAAGAAGGCACAAATTCTAGTTGACCTATTTGGAGTCTGGAGACAGCATATTCCTGCTTGTCCTATACTCCCCCAGCCCATTTACAGATTTAACTGAAATGCTGGTGGTTTTGAGTGGGGACTGGAACAAAAGGTTGTTCTGCAGCAGGTCCAGGATGCTATGCAAGCTTCTTTGGCATTTCCAGCATGAGATCCAGCAGATCCAATGGTGCTTGAAGTGTCAGTGGCAAACGGAGACACTGCTTGGAAACTTGGGAAGACAACTATAGAAGCACCACTGTGGTGATCCTTAGTAGTTTTTGGGTCAAGTCCTGACAACCTCTGCAGATAACTACTTTCATTTTGAAAAAAAAAAGCTTTTGCCCTACTATGGGGCCTTAGTACAGTCTGAACACTTACCCACAGGCCACCAGTAGACCATGAGGCCTGAGGTGTGCCACATGAAATCAGTGTTGTCTGACCCACCATGCCATAAACTTGGGTGTGCACAGCAGCCCTTCATCATCAAATGAAAGTGGTATATATAAGATTGGGATTGAGCAGCCCATTAAGGCACAAGCAAGTTGAAAAACAAAATGGTCCAAATGCCCATGGTCCTTGCTCTTGGCACATCACCTGCTTTCTCCCAGTCTTCAGCTATAAGCTTTTGGGAAATTAGCTATGATTGTTCCTGGGGAAGAGAAAACTAGGGTCTGGATAACAGACAGTTCTGCATAATATGCAGGTACCATCAGGAACTGGACAGCTCTTGTACTACAACCCCTTCTGGGACATCCCTGAAGGACAATGATGAAGAGACTTCCTCCCAGTGGGCAGAACTTCCGGCAGTGAACCATGTTGTTCACTTTTATTGAAGAGAGAAATAGCAAGAAATGCATTTGCATATGAATTCATGGCTGTTGTCAAGGGTTGGGCTGTACGGTCAGAGACATGGAAGGAAAATGTGGGAAAATAGGTGTCAAAGAGGTCTGGGGGAGAACTATATGTATAGACATTTCTGAATGGGTGAAAATCATGAAGATAAGCATGTCCATTTAAATGCTCATCAAAGGATGACCTTGAAGGAGGAGGATTTTAATAACCCAGTGGATAAGATGTCCTATTCTGTGAATACATGTTGGCCTCTTTCCCCATCCACACCTCTCCTTGCCCAAGGGGCACATGAACAAAGTCACCATGATGGTAAGATGGATGTTATGCATGGGCTCAGCAACATGGACTCCTACTCACTAAACCCCACCTGGCTACAGCCACTGCTGAGGGCCCAATCTGACACGGCAGAGTCCAACACTCATTCCTCACACTGCACCATTCCTTAAGGTGGTCAGTTTGCCTCCTGGTGGTGGATAGATTATGTTAGACCATTTCCATTGTGAAAGGGGCAGTGTTTTCTTCCTACTGTAATAGACAGGATTCCAGATACGGATTTACCTTTCCTGCATATACTGATTCTGTCAAAACTACCACCTGAGAGCTTGCAGAAGGCCTTATCTGCCATTACTGTATTCCATGCAGCCCTGCTTCACAGTTAGTGGAGTGTGGCAATGTATCCATGCCCATGGAATTCACTGGTCCTTCCAGGTTCAGGATCATCCTGGAACAGCTGGCTTGATAGAATTGGGGAATGGTCTTTAAGGATTTAAGGATTCAGAAATGGCATCGACTTCATGGAAATATTCTGCAGGGCTGGGGCAATGCTTTACAAGAGGCTACATAGGTTCCGATTCAGCATCCAACCTCCGGTGCTTTATCTCTGATAACCAGGATTCATGGGTCCAGGGATCGAGAGGTGCAAATGGAAATGACACCACTCACTAAAACCCCTAGTGTTCCAGTAGAAAAATTTGTTTCCTCTCCCTGTGATCTTATGCCCTAATAGTCTAGAGGTCTTATTTTCAAAGATGGAAGTGTTTCTACTGGGAGATGCAACAATGATTCCATTGAACTGGAAGTTAAGATTAACACCCATTCACTTTGGGCTGTTCAGGGCTTTGAGTCAATAGGCAAAGAAAGGAGTTACTGTAGACACAGGGGTGATTTGTACTGATTACCAAGGGAGGTAAAGAAGAGTATGCCTTGAATGCAATAGATCCCTTAGGACATTGCTTAGTATTTTAGTGCCTTATAATTAAATTCAGTAGAAATCTGCAGCAGTGGAATCCAGCCAGGATTACTAATGGCCCAGTACTCTCCAAATTGTCCTAAACGCATGACTGTATACATCTGCTCATCCCTGTATCCTCAGATCTCTTGAAGACAGCAATTTTAACAACACCATTCTCTTGCAGTATAAAATACTTGATAATGTTGCTTATGTGTACTAATGGATATGAACATATTTTATGGACTCTATTGCTGTCATTTGTTACTACTGAAAAAGAAAAGCATAGAAAATGAAGATAAAAGTACTGTTTCTTTAAAATTATATCTTAGGACTCATATGAACTTGGCAAGATAGAGCAACAAAATATCATGGATATTTGTATTAGGACAATGTTTTCCCTGCTTGAGGAAGAAAAAGGAAGAAATATAGTCATACAACTCACTTTCATTTCAATTTTATCATGGTATATTGATATATTTCAAATGTCATTTATGGCCATAAAATGTTCAGGTAAAACTATTTCCTTAAAGCCATGTTCATCTGGAAAAAATGTTGCTACTGTAAGAGTTTTGTAAGAACTTGTTCCACTTTGCTAATGCTGCCGTTATGCAAAGTGTGTTATGCAATTGGCTTTTATAAAGGGGGTTTATTTGGCTACACATTTACAGTTCTATGGCCATAAAAGTTTCCAAACTAAGGCATTAACAAGAGGATACCATCACCAAGAAAGGCCGATGGCATCCAGTACACCTCTGTCAGCTTGGACGGTATGTGGTTGGTGTCTGCTGGTCCTGGGTTCTGTTTCATCTCCTCTCTCAGCTCCTGTGAATCCTTAGCTTAGCATCTCCAAATGTCCTTCTGTCCACAACTCCAAGCATCTCATAGCATTTCTGTCAGCTCCCAAGCATCTCCAAACATCTCTCTCAGCTGCTCTCATCTCCTTCTGTCTGTGAGCTCTCTTATAGGACTCCAGTGATGTAATTAAGAACCATCTTGAATAGGTGGGGTCCACATCTCCATGGAAATAATTTAATCAAATCTTTTCACCCTAATCAGCAGACTAATAGATCATTTTCAATTTATAGAGAAGTTGTAGAGATGGGAGAGAGTGTTTCTGTATTGTCTGTCACCCAGGTTATTAGAATTTTGCAATTATTGTTACTTATTCAGTATTACTCTGTAACTTTGAAATCCTTTTTCACCACTTCAATCTCAATGTACCTATTTATAGACAGTGATTCCTTACTATGTTGTTTCTAAGGCACTTCACAGCTCTAAATGTCTATGATTTTTTAATATAAAAGTGCTGACATATTTCCATGTTTATTTTGATGCAATTCTAGTAGGATTTGGTGTGTGTGTGTGTGTGTGTATCTATGTGGGTGCAAAAATACTGCTCCTCCTTTATTAAGCAAATGGTTATTTTTCAGAATCCAAACATTTTACCAAGAAACATGCCATCTATAAGAATAATACAGTTAGAACCTCCATGTTGACATATAAACAGAGCTTATATAAAATAGACTTTTCTAAAACAGTTCCATTCAGTAATGTGCAATATAACTATATGAATTCAAGACCTTCTGGATTTTTTTCCAACCATGTCTGAAAATTGTGGATTCACTTTTGCTTATAGACTTATTTATTCCATGACTTCTCTCTATTTCTTTTCATTCCATAAGAGGTGTAAGGTTGATGTCCTGCATGAATCTATTTGCTCAAAAGACTGAAGATAAAGCCAGCAAAAAAAGGTAAGTGATAGTCATTTAATTAACAGTAATATAATGTTTTATTTCATTTTTATTATCTAGACAATTTCTCAATTCTAACATTTGACTTTTTAACAGTCATTAGATTTATTAAACACTAACTTTCTATTAATTTGCTCTGGTAAATATATTTTGAATTTAAAAGATCTTGCCTTTCCTAACATTTGTTTGGGAAATATTTGCCCTAATTTCAAAAGTTCAATGGAGAGGCAAATTTTATTTCATTATTTTAGAACTCTTGTTCAGCACAATTTATTCCCAACACCACTCTTAATTTCATCTGTGGTACACTGTCCCAGATGTACCAAGAAGTTTCTCTATTCCACTCATCTCTAACTCCAACTTTAAATTGCTTTGGGGGCTGGGGAACAATTACAATCACTACTGCATAACAAATATTTACTGTACCACATTTGTGGAATCTGGTATCATTTTTTGAACTAGATCTTAATTCAGAATGACACAGATATTAAGGAAAAATCATCTGCTCTTCCAAGAGGTGGAAATAATTTATCAGTATAAAGGTAAGTCCTAAATATCATGAAACTGTACCTTTTAAATTATATAAAGAAGTAATAATTATGAATTTATAATATGAATAACCTGAGGCAATACACTGCCAATTAATTATTATCACCATAATGCAGCAACAATGTGTTATTACTATTTTTATAGTGACTGTGAAGCATAAAGCAGTTTCAAAATGCTACCTTATTTTTTCATCACAGCAACTCTGTGAGAAAAGTAAGACAATTATATCTATGACAATTTTACAAATGAGAAAAATGAATCTATAAGTTAGATGGTGTTGTATTGAATGCACAACTATATGATGATACTGTGAACAACTGATTGTGCACTTTGGATGATTTTATGGTATGTCCTGATCTTATATCTGCTAAATTGTTACAGGAAATTGCTTGAGACCCTAGAAATTAAATATTTATCTTATCAGTTGAGACCCATCTACTATGTTCAGCTACTGTGGTTGGCACTAGTTGAAGAGGGAAAAGCAAGATAGATATGCTCCTTCCCCCAGGTCTTGTGTTATTTCACAAAATACAAGATAACAAGTTTAAGGTGCTGGCAGCAGTAATAAATAGTGAGACAGGCCAGTGCTCAGTGTGGATTTGTAATGCAGAGGGCATTTCCACTGGGAGGGGAGAGCTTGCAGCAGGTGGAGGAGGACCCTGGAGGTGGCCTGAGATGTGCCGTCATTGCAGTCATCTGGAAGAGGCATCCTCTACAGACTTGAATGCAGAGGCCGGACCTGGAACATCACCATGTTGCCCAGTAAGTTCAATGTCCTGGAATCTTTCTTCCATTTGCATTCATGATTGGGCAGATCAAAGAGCTTCTGTCCCCTTTCCAAGGCAGCCTTTGATTAATTACTGGGCAATCCATGGGAGAACTTTGCTTTATCATAAGAAGTAGTGTAGGGTCAGTGTAGAATCATTTTCACAATACTCTGGTGTCTGTTTTATGAGCACAGTGAAGGTTGTCCTGGGACCTCATTGTATTTGTGTTGGTTGTTGACCAATCCCTCTTGTTGACCTATGAATTCCATGCAGGTTTTAATGTTACCAGTTTTGGTAGTAGTAGAAAGTACACGTACTTTGGGTCTTGCCTCTGCCCATTGTTAGCCATGAGACCTGAGCCAAGTAAACTAATTTAAAGGGCATGATATGACACCTAGAAGCCTGCAATAAAGATTGGCTAAATGCAATGAACACAAGTATGTTTAAATAGTCCTGGCTTTTATATGAATTAATAAAATAAACTTTTATTGCTCAATTTTTTTTCTCTGAAACTGTGTTGGCTTGAACCTACAGAATAGGTTCCACCAAAGCTCAATGGTTACTTAAGACAAAAAAAAAAAACACACAAAAAACAAAGTAGGCCACTCCATATAGCAAATAGTAAGCATTTATTAGGGAACTTACAAACTAGGAGCTGTTCATGGGGGGCAGCAGGAATTTCATAGTAGTGCTTTGTGACCCCCAGGGTGTTAGAGGGGGGTCATATAGGGCAAGAACAAGAAAGGCACTAACCCAAGATTGTAAACATGTTTCTTTGAAGTTACTGACAAGCAGCAGGAGTAGACTAGCGTAGGTAGCTACAGAGCTTAGGAATGTGCGCGTAAGCTTTAAGAAGCATCTACAGGAAAGATTGTTTTTCTTTTTGTTTTTTTTTGCCTTATCTAGGAATTTATGGCTTGTCTGATTTATAGCCTCACAAAATAAGATGGCACATTCCCTCTTTTGCCTTTGTCTTCAAAGTTCAAATATTTCTATTGTCTATTCTTTAACTCAATTGATTCTACTTCGAGAATCCCCCTGTCAAGTGTGATTTCTGATTCCCAGTCTTTATCTGCTCTAAAGTAAGTTTCCCATCTACTATCACACAACAAACTGAGTAGAGAATAGGAAAAAAGATCAGGGCCAGCATTCTCTGTAACTTACAATAGCCCTCATGAGGACTAATATATGATTTTGGCCAATTTTAAATATGGTGGTGATTATGTAAAGATCAATTTTCACATTTAGTCAGTAATTAATGACAACCACAATCCTCTAAATATCTTAATTCTTGTGCCTTGTCTCTGCTCTAAAACCTTATAGAATCATATTATGTGAGTTAACTTGGGTGTGAGTTAAAGTGACAAGTTCTGAGCTGTCACCCCTGCTTTGTTTAGTGGGATCCAAACCTACCAAAAGAAGTGTCCATTTTTCTGCCAGATTTGAGACTTTCTGTACTCCAATCACATTTCCTTGTCAGATGTGCTTGTTATCACTCCTCTACAGAAACTCCCTTGGCCAAAAAGGAGGTACTAGCATTGGATTACCCCTAAACTTTACTCAACCTTTCTCTCTTCTAAGTTACCCTATCTTCTCTTTTCTTTCACACTTATTTAATCATTTCCATATTTCCAAGTCTGGCCTGAGTCTGAAACTCTTCCTGAATATCCCTTGAGTGATTTATCACACATAAACTTCTTATTTCTAGGAAAGCTTACAATACTCTGCCAAATTACACAATACAGTTACATTTATATTTTCATGAGTAGCTCTACTATATACCTCACTGGCTGTGAATATCGTAATGACATGTACCTTAAATTATTGGTTGCATTTTTATGCTGTTCTTGGAATATTACCTGGCTCAGGCAGGCTATCTGGAATAGCTGAAAAATATTTCAGATCCCCACATATATAACCCTGCTTTTAAAGATATGGCTTCTTCAAGAGTATATTTTCCTTAAGTGTATTTGACAATATGATATGACTGAAGTTTATAAAATACAAAAGAAGTAAGTTCTTATAATTTTCCAGACTGTTAAGCCAATCTACCCAATCAGGCTAAAGAAAATCTCTCTGGATCAGAAATATCTGGAAAGTTTGCCAACTCAGTGTAGATTCAAGCACTGATATTCAGTGTTATTTCTTCACAAATTTTGTCAACATCATCTCAGAGCTTATGTGAATGCGGATTCCCAGACCCTGTCCTGAACACTAAAACAAAATCTGTGGTTCAACAAGATCATCAGATGATTCATGTGTATGTTAAAATTAATGAAGTAGTGAACTAGACCTTGCACCAAAAATCTGTGTTTCAAGCTCCGCTTTGTTTATTTACCAACTTGGTGACATTCTCTAAGTTCTGTCTCTCAAGATTGAAAAAAAAAATAGTTTAATGTAAAGAATGATTATTTGTAAAGTATGCAGTGGTATATGCACACAGATGCACACAAACACATGCACATATAAACACATAGTATATTTATACATTATTATTCTTTTCTCAGGTTTGCTTAAACAAGTAGATTATCAAGATATTCTTTGAAACTGCAATATAAAACAAGCAAAGAGACTACATAATATTTGCCAAAAATTCTCAATCATTTATATGTAGAACTGGTGCATCAAGTGGTCTTGTAATAAGAACAACAAAGCAAGATATTAAGAATGAACTTCAATAGGAAATTAACAAGTTACTTTGTCGTTATTAGAAGTTAAATTGTGGTGCATATGATTCACTTTATTATGATTACTGTCCACAACACACAATGAAACAGACTGGAATATGGAAGGCATTCATGCATAGAAAGAAATTTATGCACAAAAATCAAACTTACCTTGACATTTTTACCATGTACGTTGATCAATGAGTCATAATTCCATTCATTGTTGGATTAATTTTACCGCTGCCACCATCTGAATCTGTGCCAGATGAAATGAAGAACCCTAGGGTAAAGCCTGTAATAAAACATTGGTTTTAGAAACTTCACATCAGGAATATGTCCTCAACAGCAGGACAGATTACTTCTAGATCAACGTCTGATCATAGATAGATCATCACACATTAGGTATGGGGCATAGGTACATCCAACATTCCCAGTTTCATTGGATTATAGCCACCTGCCTTGTTGCAGATGTCAGAACTTCTAGCAAACACTCTTTTCATTCCAACCTTAAAAATGATTCATCCGGTAATTTGAAACATCTGTTGCCTGGCACTGAATATATTTTAGGATGTCTTCTTCTGACATCCTGAAAACAGATGACATGAATAAGTATAACCAGACATTTGTGTCAGAATTTCTTCTTCTGGGACTTTTGGGGCATCCAAATCTTGAGATCATTTTCTTTGCTCTGCTTCTAGTGATGTATCTAGTGATTCTACTTGGCAACAGTGTAATAATCATAGCAAGCATCTTTGATTCTCGCCTTCATACCCCAATGTACTTCTTCCTGGGAAACCTCTCTTTCCTTGATATCTGTTATACATCTGCTGCCATTCCCTCAACATTAGTGCCCATTATTTCACAGAAAAGAACAATTTCCTTCTCTAGCTGTGCAGTGCAGATGTTCCTTGTGTTTGCCATGGGGTCAACAGAGTGTTTGCTCCTGGGCATGATGGCTTTTGACCGCTATGTGGCCATCTGCAATCCTTTGAGGTACCCCATCATCATGAGCAAGGTGGTGTATGTGCTGATGGCTTCCTCATCCTGGCTCTCTGGTGGAATCAACTCAACTGTGCAAACAGCTCTTGCCCTGCGGCTGCCCTTTTGTGGGAATAATATTATCAATCATTTTGGATGTGAAATCTTGGCTGTCCTCAAGTTAGCTTGTGCTGACATATCCCTCAATGTTGCCACCATGCTGGTGTCCAATATGGTCTTCCTGGTTCTTCCACTGCTGGTCATCTTCTTCTCCTATATTCTCATCCTCTACACCATCTTGAGAATGAAGTCAGCCACAGGGAGACGCAAGGCCTTTTCCACCTGCTCTTCACATCTGACTGTGGTGATCATATTTTATGGTACCATTTTATTTATGTATGCCAAACCTGTGTCTCAAGACCAGTTTCAAAGTTCAGACAAGCTCATGTTCCTGTTTTATGGGGCAATGACCCCCATGCTGAATCCTATCATCTATAGCTTGAGGAATAAGGATGTAAAATCTGCTGTGAAATATCTGTTGACCTGCAAATCTATCCAATAAGAAACCTGGAAAATAAATCATCCTGATAAAGCAGAATTTCAGCCTTATTAGAAAAATCAATGAGGAACTTCCTTGAGGAAACTACCGTTAGGAAGAGATATGTTTAGTCTTTGCCTTCACTAGCCTTGCTTACCTAGAATCACTGAGAATTGTAGTCTTCTATCAACTCAGCTTCCAACCTGTTCTGATGCAGATTTCACAAAGACAATGAATTCTTTTAGAATCTTGTCTTTGGCAATATCTGGAATGTGTATTCTAGTGTACTATGTGGCAACATAAGGAAAAAATTACACATGCAATTCAGATATTGACAGACAGAGATAGAAATTCTGCTCACCACAGACTGACTAAATGGTACTAGATGCTCTTTAAGTGGAAAATCAGAGCATTATCTCTCTTAACTCTTTGTGTGCTTCTTAAAACTGGAAATTCTATTGCACGGGTCTGTGAGTGTATGTGTGTGTTTGGCTAGAATATGAGTTTTCTTGTTTCTTCAATCCCATTTAGACACTTATATGAGACTTCTTTTCATGATCTAAGCACGTTTGGAGGACATTTATTTTTTAAACTGCCCTTCAGTTTGCTTTTGTCAG
This sequence comes from Choloepus didactylus, assembly GCF_015220235.1. Taxonomy (NCBI): domain Eukaryota; kingdom Metazoa; phylum Chordata; class Mammalia; order Pilosa; family Megalonychidae; genus Choloepus; species Choloepus didactylus. The sequence goes on from NC_051316.1 coordinate 119,923,874, forward strand.
ATATTTGCACATGATTTCATCAAGATATGCTTTTTTTCTTTTTTGGCCAAAGGTAACAAATTTTTTTCTTTCCCCTTAGTGCCTTATATAAGCAGGTACTTGATACTCATTTTTTTCATTACTGGAGATATTAACTTGGATCATTTTGTTAAAATGCTGTCTGCCAGGTGTTATCTCCCCTATATTTACTCTTTTTTCATTTGTATCTAATAACATCATGTGGGAAGATATTTTGACCCTATGTAAATACTCTGACATTAAACATTCACCCACCAGTTTTCGCAGCCATTGATGTTTCTTACCTTAATCAGTTCTATCAGTTGTCATATGGTGATTTTCTGTTTTCTAACGCCATCATTCCTTTTTCATTTAGCCATTACCATTTTTCTCTAAGGAAGAGCTTTCTCTTCTACCTCACTTTTTATATCTGTCAATTCACTTAAATTCAGTTGGATCCAATGGTTCTTATTTTATTCAGTGAGTTACACTACATTATTACAATTATAATTTTAATGCTCAATTTCCCCCAGGTTTTATCAATGGCATCCTCTTCAAGCTAGATCCTGTTTCCTTTTGGCAGGTTCCCATGAATCTGGAGCACTTCTTCACTTCCTGGCTCAAGATCAGCTCAAGCCCTGGGATTGGTCTTATCTCCAGGAAGCCTTGGTTTCTTTTATTGGAGAGTATATTTAAAAATGAAGACCTGAGCCCTCGGTATGCTAATTGCTATGTGTCATTTTTTTAGGTCCTCTCAGCAAACATTATTATGAAATAAATGTATGTATATACATACACCAATACCTGTTTTAATATCTGTATGTGTATATATGTTTAAAACCAAGAGTTTATACTGATATATTCAATTTCAATCCTGTACCACAGGTTTTACTCTATCCTTCCCCTTTCTGTATTTTTACTTTATTTCTTGAGCAATAAGAAATCTGTATCTCACTACTTTAAATTATTGCTTAATCTTAAAAAGTATAGAAATAGTTTCAATTTGTTACTATATGCCACTGGGAAAAACTAAGAGGATTTGTACAATTTCCATTACTCAATAGCCCCTCCTAGGATTGACGTCTTATTTCTTTACTTAGGTGAAGAAATTGCCAGGTCTCATCAAGTCTGAGTGAAAAGAAATCCATTCTTTCCAGTTTTGGTGCCTGGATATTTTATCTCTTCACTCTTAGAGAAGATTTTATATAGAACATATCAGGGAGCTTCTTTTTGTCCTGCTTTCCTGTGTTTGGTCTCATGTACGTGCTGTCAGTAGTGTACTGAGGATCCCCCACTGGCCTTTATCATGTCTTCTGCACTGCCTGTGAAACATGTGTGTACCATTTCCTTCAAGGAATTGAAATCTACACCACGGTAGAAAACATCCTTCTTACTTTTCTGTATCATGGCACTATCTGAAGATGAGCTTCAGAAAGGATGGTAGCTCAGCAAATACACTTGTGATCAGATGGACAATACTGTTTAATGTGCTATTCTCCATTACTTTTCATGTGAAGGTCTGTCTGTACAACCCAAAATGTTTAAAACCCCAACATAAATGTAGTTTTTCTTCATGAAGTCACTTAATTCAGAACACAGAAAAATTTGAATTAACAAATCAAAATACAACCTTCTCTGCTGAATACATTTAGTGAACTCAATGAACATTTATTTAAGCACTTATTTTCTGTGAGGCTTTGTGACTAGTAGCTGAACAATAAAAACTGAGTAAGATATGGGGTTGTCTTCAGATAGAAGGTTGTTTGCCTTTGAGAGACAACTAGGTAAACACTCCATGCACCATATGCAAATTGAAGCAAATGCAATGTAGACTTGAAGTGAGAGTTAAAAATCAAAGTCAGTAAAAGGTCCTGACAGGTAACATGACAGAAGGAAGACTTCTTAGTATGAATGGCCAGATATACTCAGTCTGGGTCAGAAGACAACAAAAATTAGTAGGGACCTGGGCCACTCACCAAGTGCACCAGTGCAAAGGCCACCAGTGACACTGCAGTCTATGCAATGTGCCTCTTGGACATACAACATGATGTAAATGATGCCCCTGCATTTGAGCAATGGGATGATGCAGGTGAAGAATGTGAACCATGAAAAAGCCACTGAGCCATAGAAAGGACCTCATTTCTCAGCTCCAGTGGATTGTTGCCGTGAGATCATTAAGGCTGTATGTTGACTGATGCTTTCATGGTTCAGGACTGGCCAGAAATTTTGAAATAAACATTGCAGCAGTTCCACAGGGTTGGATAATTTGTCAAACTCCCAAGACCCCAATGTGTACACTCACATAAGTCTTTAATAAAGAAAAGGGTATGGTCCAGCAAGAGAAAGTTCAGGCAAACAGAGGATTCCCAAAACTTCCAGTCACAACTCCCAGACTCTTTTCCCAAGGATACATTCCACCTTTGGATTGTGGAACAACAAGATATATACAAAGATAACTGAATTTCAAGGAAGTGAAGGCGCAAGAATCCTAATGGGTATTTTCATGCCCTGTTGGTAAGGTAACTAGAGACAGGCTGTGTGATGCGTAAAACCAGACACAAGCCATCATTTACGTATTTTCAGTAAATCATGCAGAGCACCTCAAGGGGAATTTCAGGATTTAAACAGCACATCTTAAGTCACAATTACATTTCATTCCTATCTATTTTAGGGGTCTGTACTAGACTCCCAGGCATCCTTAAAAATAATCACAGAGCTACCACTGGCCGCATACAAATTAACCCCCTCCTATCACAATCTACCCTCCTAATCTTTGGTCAAGCTTTCTTAATTACAAATCATCTGTCATCATTCCCCTTTTTGTATCTTTTATAATATTTGCTGAAGGATAAGACCAGACTACTAATCATTTGTACAATCCAATAGGGTGCATATAGTGCTTTAAAAAATTCAGTTTACCAAAATTCCAGCACAAGCTAGTTCATAATTTTGCAAAAGCTTGACAATTCTTTTACAGACAATATTTTAACCTATGAAGAGTATGAATTGACAGTACATGATAAATCATAAGCTGGAACATTTGATACTTCTCCTGACCAATTATCAAGCTAAGATTCCCAGGTGCATATGAGATAAACACCCAGCTATACAGTCCTTTAATACATTGTTACAGACCCAAAGTTGTGTTTCTTTACCAGTCCCCACTAGCAACAGTAACATAATAGAACACTAGAACCAAATGCATATTTCCATTAGGATGGTATACAATAGCTTGGGTTGGAATGGATTCTCATTTTAGTTAATCTCAAAATAGTTAATTTCATGTGAAAACTTGTCTAGGTTATGGGGTCCAGTTGTTTTGTCAAGCAAGCACTGGCCTGATTGCTACTATGAGAGCATTTCACAGATGGATTGCCATCCTTACTTGATTGCACATATGGCCAATTGCACCTACAATCAACAAAGGAGACTGCCCTCAGCAAAGAGGGGAATCTCCTCTTCAAAGCTGTTGCAGGCATTAAAGGAAGAACTGAGAGTTTCAGAAATCAGAATGAAGAATTTCTGACTTTTCTTTGGCCGTTTTTTGTCTCATAGAGGATACAACTTCATCTTCATTAGTTTCTGGATGCAGCCTGCTCTATAGATTTCAGACTTGCCAATCACCATGGTCATGTGAGCCAATACCTAGAATAAAACTCGATATATCCTATTGATCCAGTTTCTCTGGCAGCCTCTGACTAATACACTTGCCAAGCATTACTAATTATTTTACAGTGCAGAATAGAAATGAAACCAAATTGGGAATGTGAACTCCCAGGTTGTAGTGCTTCTCTGACTTGAAAACACTTTAATCTTCTTTTTAAAGAACTCTTGGGTACTAATTTTACCATCTTTCTTCTTTGTATTATTCCTCACTTGCTTCTCTTTCACAACTCTTTTCTTTATAACATACTAGGGCTAGTGTTTAAATCAGTGACTGAGATGTGAAAAAGAAGACCTTGCTTTTTATTATTATTAAATCTAAAATGTACTACTAGAAAAATACATGGTTTGGATGATTTACTTCAAATTAGAACAATGGTCACATATCTTCTTACCCGTAACTCAAGTTCCATCTCTAAGAAAAAAGAAAAAAAAAAAAAAAAAGAAACAGAAACAGGCAAATTAAAATGAGAAAACAAATTATTCCACTGCCTTGATTGAGAGTGTCACATTACAGAAAATGATTGGAAGTTGGTAATGTTTTAGGGAATGAATAGGGAGATAAATTTGAGAGATAGGGATATTAATATTGTGGGTCCTCATCTACCATACTCTGGTATAAGAATACGCAGTTAACTGAAAGTGTCCCCCTGAGTACCTCTTTGTTGCTCAGATGTGGCCCTCTCTCTCCCTCTAGCTAAACCAGCTCAGCAGGTGAACTCACTGCCCTTCCCCCTATGTGGAACCTGACTCCCAGGGGTGTAAATATCCCTGGCAATGCAAAATATGACTCCGGAGACTGAATCTGGACCTGACATCATGGGATTGAGAACATCTTCTTGACCAAAAGGGGGAAATGAAATAAAACAAAATAAAGTTTCAGTGGCTGAGAGATTTCAAATGGAGTTGAGAGGTCATTCTGGTGGGCACTCTTGCACAGTATATAGATAACCCTCTTTAGGTTTTAATGCATTGAAATAACTAGAAGTAAATACCTGAAACTATCAAACTGTAACCCAGTAGCCTTGACTCTTGAAAATGATTGTATAGCAATGTAGCTTACAAGAGATGACAGTGTGATTGTGAAAGACTTGTGAATCACACTCTCTTTATCCAGGGTATGGATGGATGAGTATAAAAATGGGGACAAAAACTAAATGAAAAATAGGGTGGGGGGAATAATTTGGGTGTTCTTTTTCACTTTTATTTTTTATTCTTATTTTTATTTTTCGGGTATAAGGAAAATGTTCAAAAAATAGATTGGGGTGATGAATGCACAATTATATGATGGTACCCTGAATACTTGATGGATGGTTGTATGTTATGTGAATATATCTCAATAAAATTGAATTTTGAAAAAAGAATATGCAGTTAAGAAACTGACCATTCATCTTGGGAGAGAATATATATTAAGTGAAGTTAGGAACCCACTGCTTAATATATCAGGCCTTCAATATGAGGCTCATTTTTGTGAAATTTAGTGTTACGAATAGAAGCCTGAGCCCTCTCATAATTATGCCTAAGAGGCACCTCCAGGGAACCTCTTTTGTTGCTCAGATGTGGGCTTTCTCTCTCTAAGCCCAACTCAGCAAATAAATTCATTAACCTCCCCTCCCATGAGGGACATAACTCCAAGGAGAATAAATCTCCCTGGCTATGTAGGACATGATTCCCAGGAATGAGCCTGGCCCTGGCAGTGAGGGATTCAAAATGTCTACTTGACAAAAAGGGAGGAAAAAAGAAAGGTAACAAGCTGAGGTCACAGTGGCTGAGAGATCCCAAATAGAGTTGAGAGGCTATCCTGGAGGTTTCTCTTATGCAAGCTCCAGCTTGACATCCCAATTGGCCACAGTATGCCAAGCACTTACCAAAAGTAGTCCCCAAATACCTAGATCCCTACCTGAGATTCTATAAAAGATGCACTCAATAAATTTTATTTTTTAGAAACTTAAATCTACCAGAGTGTTCCCATGCCAGACAAGTCCTAAAACCCAGAAGCAACAGCCTCTTTAAATCAATTATCAGATGTACCCCCTTCCTCATATGTTTAACGCCCCTTTCGATATGAACAAGTTAGAGTTCTCACTGCCTAGATACCCCTAAAATTGGAGAAAGAGATTGAGAGGAAGAGGTAGCAACAAACATGACAAGATTTAACAAAGGTCTTTGACTACTGAAACTTTATGTAAGTATAAATTTTTTTGGATGCCGGGGTGTTGGAATGGCTGGAAGGAGGTAAATGTCATGGTGGAACTGTAGCCTATAGCAACCTCTGGGATTTGCTCTATAGCTGCTCATCGAATTGTGCCTTGAAGGTCTTCACCTTTCTGTATATATATACCTTGTATTGCATAATAAGGAAAGAACTGAAACTGTGAAACTGTAACCCATAACAATTTTTGAAATTACTTATATGACTGCTTGTTGAGCTGTACATTGACAGATTAAAACTTTCTGTATGTTTGACCTATTTTACAATAATGGAAATGGCTGAAGTTGTACCCATGACATACTCTGAAATTTGTTCTTTAACTACTTGTGAAACCATACTTTGAAAGTTATCACTATTATGTATATATGGTAAAGTTCACAGTAAAATGCAGTTGTTCTCTTAAGCATTATGCTAATTTGGCACATAAAGCCTTAAACCCCAATGAAGCTTTTGTGACCTTTTAGAATTACTAGGCCTATTGAAGTGTGGGAAATTACTACAGACACGCAATAACAGAGCATTTATGTATCTTTTTATTTTGATACTCATTAAATTATCTGATATTCATTACTCTACAGGTCAGCATATCCACTATGTTCAGATCTCCTGAAGACAGTGACTACAAAGATTGTATTCTCTTGTAGTTAATACACAGAAATGTGCTGGTTTGAATCTATTATGTCCCCCACAAAAGCCATGTCCTTTTTATCCAATCTTGTGGGTGCAGATTTATTATGGGTGGGAACTTTTGATTAGGTTGCTTCCATGGAGATGTGACCCACCCAACTGTGGGTGAAACCTTTGATTAGATTATTTCCATGGAGGTGTGCATCTGCCCATTTAGGGTGGGTCTTGATTAGTTTTCTGGTGTCCTTAAGAGATCTCAGTGTCTAACACAGACTCAGACACTTGGAGATGCAGACAGAAAGACACTTGGAGATGCTAAGCTAAGAGATGAAGCCCAGAGTTTGCCCCAGAGAAACTAAGAGAGGACCCCCATATGCCTAGAGAGAAACACCCTGGGAGGAAAAGCAAGGGTGCACAGGAGCAGAGAGAGAGTACATGCAAGGATTAAAGATGTAGTTATCCAGGAAGGATTTGTGAAAATTCCTATTGTCTGACGGTTTTGACCCCTGTATGCTGCATGCCAAGTCAACATTTTTTTTTTGCAAGTTCTGATAAATGGAACCACTGCCAATTTTGTCTAAAAGGGACATAAAAGAAACAGATTGAAGGAAAAATTTCTTTAAAGACAGAACCATGGAAGCTAAGGTCTGGAGTCAAGAAACCTTGGGCCAGGAGAACAGACCCACCCATGCATGTGGATAGGGCAAGTTTAAGAGTGCCCCAGAGCTCAAGACTGTTGCTGCCTAAGTGTTCTCAGATGCCTGGGGAATTGAGGGGAGCTTGGCTGCTCTGTCATTCAGAAAGAGTGATGGTGCCCTAGACCTCAGAGAGGGGGGAGCACATTCCCTGAGGACAGAAGAGAGCCTGGCCACCACCCCACTGTTCAGAGAGGGGAGAGACTTTGCCCCAGAGATATGAGAGAGTCTGGGTGGTGCCCCAATACTTGAGGGTTGGACTGAGAACAAGGTGGTCTCCCCAGTACTTGGATATGTTGGAGCAATCACTCCAATGTTTGGAGAGAACAAGATCTCCACAAAAGCCCTTGGAATAGATGGGAGTCTTGCCTCTCAAGCCCAAGGATTAAATGTCATTCTATAAATGACCCTCAGACTTTGAAATGTAATGGAGTTTTCCCTGTGGGTTTTCAGAACTGTTTAAGTCTGGTGACCCCTGTTTTCCTTTCATTCCTCCCTATGGCAATGGGAATGTTTATCCTGTAAGTGTCCCTCCTTTGTATATTGGAAGCAGATAACTTCTTTTACATTTCACAGGTCCAAAGCCAGAGGAGAATTTTTCCTTAGAACAAATCATGCCTGTAACAGATTTTGATAAGACTTTGTATTTATCTATTGTTACTGAAATGATTTAAGTCTTGTGTGACATTGTGATGAAATGAATGTCTTTTGCGTATGGAAAGAACATGTCTTCTGGGGTTTAGAGGGTATAATGTGCTAGTTTGAGTCTATTATGTCCCCCACAAAAGCCATGTTCTTTAATGCAATCTTGTGGATCCAGACTTATGGGTGAGATCTTTTGATTAGGTTCTTCCATGGAGATGTGGCCCACCCAACTATGGCTGAGATCTTTTGATTAGATTGTTTCCATGGAGATGTGACTCCACACATTCAGGGTGGGTTTTGATTAGTTTACTGGAGTCCTTAAGAGAGCTCAGGGAGAGAAAGGGAACTCACTTTTTACATAGACCCAGATCTTGGAGATGCAGACAGAAAGGTGTCTGGAGAGGGTAAGCTTAGACATGAAGCCCAGAGCTTCCACTGGAGAAGTTAAGACAGGACCCCAAGACACTTATAGAGAAAGCCCTGGGGAACAAGAAAGGATTCCCTGTAGAGATAGAAGCCCAGAGACATTTTGGAGAAAGCCATTTTGAAACCAGAACCCAGGAGAAAAGGACCAGCAGACACCAACCATGTGCCTTCCCAGCCAAGGGAGATGTTCCAGACACCATCTACCTTTCTTCAGTGAAGGCATCCTCTTGTTAATGCCTTAGTTTGGGCACTTTTATGGCCTTAGAACTGCAAATTTATAGCCTAATAAATCCCTTTTATAAAAGCCAATCCATTTCTTGTATTTTGCATAATGGCAGCTTTAGTAAACTGGAACAGTCACTTCTAAGTGATGGAAATGAACATATTTTATGAAGTCTAAGATGCTGTTAGTTGTTACTATTAAGGAAACCATAAGAAATGAAGATAAAAGTATTGCTGACTAGAATTATCTCCTATGAACTTCACAAAAATAAATCAATCAAATATCACAGATATTTGTAGAAAAACACCCAATTCAATGCTTTAGGAAGAAAAAGGGAAAAATATAGTAAAGCAACTCACTTTTATTTCAACTTTATAATGTTATTTTGATTGAATTGGCTAAGGCTATATTTCAAATGCCATTTTTTATTCTAAAATGTAAATGTAAATCTAGTCCCCTAAAATAATGGAAGTTTCTAATATTTTCATAAAATAATGTTTATTTGGAAAAAATATTACCTTGATAATTTTATATGGAGTATTAATTATTTTCTCATGCAAATAAGCTGGACAGTGTATTTTATGTGAATTTAAATCACCTACTTTTTCCAGCACACAGTTCTTTACAAAACACTCAAAGGGACATTGCAACCCTAGATTCCAGAGCAAGGCCTGGCTCATTGAAGTGCTCAGTAAGCATTTTTTGAACAAATTAATATAATAAGTTTGATAATGGAAAAATTCTCAAAATCTAAAATACAATAAATAAAATTTGGTTCCCAAATATAAGTTGTTTTAAAATATTTTTACTGAATTTATTTGTCATCTACAAATTAGACTTTGTTGTGATTACTCATCAAAATTTTAAGTGCATTTGTGACTTTGGGACATTATTTCACTACTTTATGTGTTAGTATACATTCTTCTATAGAAAGTGGAAATGAGTTGATTTCTGCAGAGTTTTCAGTTCTAAAGTTCTATGCTATTAAGCTATGAAAGATATAAAATATAAATACCTCCAAAAATAATTTAATTTGTGTTCTATTAAATACACTTGTTATTTTGGAATGAATTTTTATTTACAGACAAGTTGCAGAGATATCCCCAAGAGCACCTGTATTATCCTTCAGTTTACTGGGATTTTGCAATTGTTATTTATTCAATATTATTGTGTGCCTTTGAATTGATAGTTCAACTTATTCATTTTGAGAAAGGGAAGTTTTAGTACACAAGTTTTACAGAGTTTCACAACTCTAAATTCCTATGATTTATAGTATAAAGACAACCCCACCAGGAAGAAAAATTCTCCTCCATGAAAAACACTACATAAAGGACAGAAAGCAGTACAGAACAGCAGGGCATCTGCTAGGCAGGGACTTATGCACCACATAATGAGAACATAACTGGAGAAGTATAGAGACTATTTTAGTATGGGTGAGTGTTCAGCCTGGAACATCACTGATGGTTGGAGCTGACTGATGAGTGCAGAAGGGAGCAGCCTTACATGTTCCATGAACCATTTTCAGCAGTTGGCTGGGGAGATAATCCTCTGCAGCCCCATGACTGAGAGCTCCCATGCCAAGGACTGGCAGTTGGAGACAGCAGAAGAGCATGAAAGGGGACATCCTTCCATGCCCTGTGCACCCATCTCAGCAGTTTCCTGAGGAGATAACCCTTCACAGCCCTGTGGCCAAGAGCTCCCATGAATGAACTCAGGATTTGGCAATCTTGTGACCACAACCACTCTTCTTCCAGGGAAGCCCATGGTGTAGATAGCTGAGAGGCAATGGTGCACACAGAAGTGCCAGGAGCCCCTTCCCAATTCCAGGGATTCATGGGTGCATGGTGGACAGGGACTGCAGTGCATCTGAACTGGAAGATGAGACGTGCAGCTCCACAGCCCCAGAGTACTCAACCCATAGCCCCAGGAACTGCCAGGACCACTGTTCCTTGAAGAGGACTCCCTGCCAAACTGTGCAGGACTCATTTACCTCCCACAGGGCTGGCAGACCCAAGTGCACATGGAAAATTGTGTGCTGATTGGATTTCTACCCCATTTGGACCCCACTCAATGCATAGATGAAGTTGGAGGAAGGCTTGCTTGAGGGAAAGAGGTGGTTCAGGATCACTGTCTACTGGTAGAAGAGGGAAAGTATACACCACCAAGTTGTAGTTCTGCCAAATTATATATAAAAGTTCAAATAATCCTGCATTTCCTAAAATAAACTTTTCAAGATAAGCAAATTCCATGAGTCCAACAACAACAGAAATTCATAAAACATATGAAGAAACCAGAAGATATGGACAACCCAAATGACCAAATTAAAAAGCTGGAGGAGAGACAGAACTTGGAGCAATAAATCAAAGAAGTACACACAAAACTCCAGAACAATTTCAATGAGATGGCTAAGGACATAAAGGACATCAAGAAGACCCTAGAAGAGCATAAAGAAGAATTTTAAGGAGTAAATTAAAAAATAGCAGATCTTATGGGGGAAAAAAGATACTATTGATAAACTTTAAAATATACTTGAGACACACAACAGCATATTTAAAGAGGCAGAGGAAAGAATAAGTGAACTAGAGGACAGTATGATGGAATGTGAAAGAACAAAAGAACAATTGGTGAAAAAAATATTGAAAAATTTGAAGTAGATCTCAGGGAAATCACAGACAACATGAAGCAAACAAATAAAACAATCATTGGTGTTCCAGAAGGTGAAGAGAAGAGTAAAGGGATAGGAAGACCATTCAAAGACATTGTTGGGGAAAACTTCCTGACCCTTCTAAATGACATAAGTATGCAAATTAAAGATGCCCAACAAACTCCAAATAGAATAAAAACAATTAAACACAGTCCAGGACATATTCTGATCTTATTGTCAAATGCTGAAGAGAAGGAGAAAGTTCTGAAAGCAACAAGACAGAATCAATTTGCCACATACAAAGGAAAGAACATAAGACTAAGTACTGACCACTCAGCAGGCAGAATGGAGGAGAGAAGGCAGTAGTATGACACACTTAAAATTCTTAAATAGAAAAATCACCAGCCAAGAATTCTTTATACAACAAAGCTCTCCTTCAAAATTGAGGGAGAATTTAAAATTTTCACAAACAAACAAAGGATGAGAGAATTTGTTAACAAGAGACCTGCCCTGCAAGACATATTAAAGGGTATTCTATGGCTGAGAAAAAAAAAAGAAGAGGTAGACATCTGGAGAAGAGCACAGAAATAAAGAGCGTTAGTAAGAAAAACTTAAAGGGGAAAAAAGGAGGGGGAACATATCTGACAAATAAAAACCAAAGGATAAGATGGTTGATTCAAGAACTGCCTTCACAGTAATAACATTGAATGTTAGTGGATTAAACTCCCCCAATTAAAAGATATAGATTGGCAAAAAGGGTTAAAAAGTATGAATCATCAATATGCTGTTAGAAGAGACTCATCTTACACCCAGTGACACAAAGGGACTGAAAGTGAAAGATGGAAAAACAATATTCCACACAAGCTACAGCCAAAAGAAAGCAGGGGTAGCAATACTAATATCAGACAAAATAGACTTTAAATGCAAAAATACTTTAAATGCAAAGAGACAAAGAAGGACAATATAATAATAAAAGGGACAATTCACCAAGTAGAAATAACAATCATAAATATTCATGCACCAAACAAGGAGCTCCAAAATACGAGACAAAAATTGGCAGAACTGAAGGGAGTAACACATATTTCTATAGTAATACTGGGAGATTCAATACACCACACTCTTCTATAGATAGAACAATCATATAGATGACCAATAAGGAAACTGAGACCCTAAACCTTGTGATAAATGAATTACATTTAACAGACATATAGAGAGCATTACATCCCAAATTACCAGGATATATATTCTTCTCTAGCACTCATGGAATGTTCTCCGGGATAGACCATATGCTGGGGCAAAAAACCAGCCTCAATAAATTTAAAAAGATTGAAATTATTCAAAGCACATTCTCTGAAACAATGGAATGCAACTAGAAGTCAATAACCATCAAAGAACCAGAACATTCATAAATATGTGGAGTTTAAACAACACACTCCTAAACAATCAGTGGGTCAAAGAAGAAATTGCAAGAGAAATTGCTAAATATCTGGAGACAAATGAAAATGAGAACACTACGTATCAAAGCCTATGGGATGAAGTCTCAGCGGTACTGAGGGGGAAATTTATAGCTCTAAATGAATATATGAAAAAGGAAGAAGAAGCTAACATCAAAGAACTAATGAAAAAACTGAAGAAGCTAAAGAATGATCATAAAGTTAACCCTAAAGCAAGTAGAAGAAAAGAAACAAGTATTAAAACAGAAATAACCGATATGTAGAACAAAAGAAACAATAGAGAGAATAAATAAAACCAAAAGTTGGTTCTTTGAGAAGATCATCAAGATTGACAAACCCTTAGCTAGACTGACAAAGTCAAAAAGAGAGAAGATCCAAATAAATAAAATCATAAGTGAGAGAGAAGCATTACTCTGGATACCAAAGAAATTAAGAAAATCATAAAATGATGTTAACAATGTATGCCAACAAACTAGACAGTTTAGAGGAAATGGATAATTTCCTAGAAACACATTAATAGCATAAACTGAACTGAGAAGAAATAGAAGACCTCAACAAACCCATCACAAGTAAAGAGACCCAGTCATCAAAAATTTTCCTACAAATAAAAACCCATGGCCAGATGGCTTCACAGAGGAATTTAACCAAACTTTCCAAAAAGAACTGACACCATTCCTGCTCAAACACTTTTAAAAATTGAAGGAAATGGAACACTACTCAACTCATTTCATGATACTAGCATCACTATAATACTAAAAACAGATAAAGATGCTACAAGAAAATCTACAGGCCAAATTCCATAATGTATATAGATGCAAACATTATCAACAAAATACTTGCAAATCAAATCCAGAGACACATTAAAAAAATTCATACACCTGGACCAAGTGTGGTTAATTCCCGGCATACAAGTGTGGTTCAGTATAAGAAAATCAATCAATGTAATACAGCACATTAAGAAATTGAAAGGGAAAAGTCAAATGAACATCTCAATAGATGCTGAAAAAGCATTCAACAAAATTCAGCATCCTTTATTGATAAAATCCCTTCAAAAAGTAGGAATTGGAGGAAACTTCCTCAATATGATAAGGGGCATATATGAAAAAACCCACAGCCAGCATAGCACTCAACAGTGAGAGATTAAAAGCCTTCCCCCTAAGATCAGGAAAGAGACAAGGTTGCCTGCTGTCACAACTGTTATTCAACATTGTGCTAGAAGTTCTAGCTAGAGCAATTTGGCAAGACAAACAAATAAAAGGCATTGAAATTGGAAAGGAAGAAGTAAAGTTGTCATTATTTGCAAATGGTATGATCATATATTTGGAAAATCCTGAGAAATTGATGACACAACTGCTTAAGCTAATAAACAAATTCAACAAAGTGGCGGATACAAGATTAATGTGCAAAAGTCAGTAATATTCCTGTACACTAGAAATTACTTAAATGAAGGGACAATCAGAGAAATATTCCAATCACAATAGCAACTAAAAAAATCAAGTACCTAGCAATAAACTTAACCAAGGATGTAAAAGGCCTTTACACAGAAAATTATGTAACTTTACTAAAAGAAATAAAAGAGGACCAAAATAGGTGGAAAGATATTCCATGTTCATGGATAGGAAGGCTAAACATTATTGAGATGTCAATCCTACCACAACTGATATACTGATTCAAAGCAATTCTAATCAAAATTCCCACAACCTACTTTGAAGACTTGGAAAAGCTAGCTACCAAATGTATTTGGATTGGAAATTGGCCTCAAAATGCTAAAAACATTCTAAAAAAGAAAAAGTTGGAGGACTTACACTCCCTGACTTTGAAGCTTATTACAAAGCCACTGTAGTCCAAACAGCATGGTACTGGCACAAAGATAGACATATTGATCAATGGAATTGAATCAAGAGTTTGGAAATAGATCCCCAATCTACAGTCAGCAGAGTTTTGATAAGGCCCCCAAATCCACTGAACTGGAACGTAACAGTCTCTTCAACAAATGAGGCTTGGAGAACTGGATATCCATATCCAAAAGAATGAAAGAAAACCCCTACCACACATCCTATATAAAAATTAACTCAAAGTGGATCAAAGACCGCAATATAAGATACAGTATCATAAAATTCCTAGAAGATAATGTAGGCAAACATCTTCAAGACCTAGTATTAGGAGATTGCTTCTTAGACCTTACACCCAAAGCACAAGCAACAAAAGAATAAATAGACAAATGCGAACACCTCAAAATCAAAAGCTACAGTATCCCAAAGGAATTTGTCAAAAAGATAAAGAGATAGCCAATGCAATGGGAGAAAATATTTGGAACCATCTATCTGATAGAAGACTGATCTCTTGCTTATATAAAGAAATCCTACAACTCAATGACAATAGTAGAAACAGCCCAATTATAAAATGGGCAAAAGATATGAAAAGACAGTTCTCTGAAGAGGAAATACAAATGGTTAAAAAACACATGAAAAAAATGTTCATCTTCATTAGCTGTTAAGGAGATTTAAATCAAGACCACAATGAGATATCACCTCATGCCAATAAGAATGGCTACTATTAAACAAACAAGAAACAACAAATGCTGCAAAGGGTGTGGAGACATTGGAAGTCTTATTCATTGCTAGTGGGACTGTATAACAGTACAGACACTGTGGAAGGCAGTTTGGTGATTCCTCCAAAAACTAGGCATAAAGTTACCCTACAATCCAGCAATTTCACTCCTCAGTATATACCCAGAAGATCTGAAAGCAGTGACACCAACACACATTTGCTCACCAATGTTCATAGCAGCACTGTTCACAATTGCCAAGAGATGGAAACAATCCAACTATCCTTCAACAGATGAGTAGATAAACAAAATGTGCTATATACATTCGATGGAATACTACACGGTAGTAAGAAGGAATGAGGTCTTGAAACATATGACAACATGGATGAACCTTGAAGACATAATGCTGAGTGAAATAAGCCAGACACAAAAGGAGAGATATTGTATGTTACCACTAATGTGAACTCCATGAACAATGTAAAAGAAGTGTCTTATAACGTAGAATATAGAGGACCTAGAGATAGAAGCTAGCAAAGGCGGAATGATCATCTAATATGTACAGACATGATAGGAGTGTGAACTTAATTGTATGGGAATGGACAGGTGTGATTATGCTCATTAATGTGAGTATAAGTATCAGTGCCACATTGAAGATAAACATGTTTGAAATTGTTTAAAAACTGTAACACAGAGAGTAGCACTACAAATATAAATAATGTTAGCATGATATACTTAGAAAGTATGACAGTGTTACAAAGAGTTAACAACAGAGTATTGTATGGAAAAACTACTCATTACATATTATAGACTATATTTAATAGAAATATCTTACCAGCACTACACTAATATTAGGGATGTATAATTAGTGGCTGATAAGAGCTTTGGGATGTTTTAGGTTATGATGACAGTTTAAATTGAGAGTGGTGATGATTGTACAATTAAGTAAAGTTAATGTGAGAAAATGACTGTTTATCTTGGGACAGAATATAATGTATGTGAAATTAGGAACCCCCTACTTAATAAATCAGGCCCTCCATCTTGAGGCTTGCTTTTGTGAAACTCACGGCTTTAAAACAGAGGCTAAGCCTTTGTCTAATTATGTCTAAGGGTCACCTCCAGAAAACCTTTTGTTGCTCAGATGTGGCCTTTCTCTCTCTAAGCCCAACTCAGCAGGTAAATTCATTAACCTCCCCCCCATGTGAGACATGACTCCCAGGTGAATGAATCTCCCTGGGGATGTGGGACATGACTGCCAGGAATGAGCCTGGCCTTGGCATTGAGGGATTGAAAATGCCTCCTTGACCAAAAGGGAAAAAAGAAAGGTAACAAAATAAGGTTACAGTGGCTAAGCGATCTCAAATCAAGTTGATAGTTCTATCTTATGCAAGCTCCAGCTAGACATCCCAAATGGCCACAATACGCCATGTCATTACCAAAGGAGTCCCCAAATACCTATGTCCCTACCTGAGATTCTATAAAATGTTCAATGAGTTTTATCACTCAGAATCTTAAATCCACCAGAGTGTTCCTATGCTAGACAAGACCTAAAACCCAGAAGCAACAGCCTCTTTAATAACAATCAGATGCTGCCCCCTTCCCCATAATGTTGACATCCCCTTTCAGTATGAACAAGTTAGAGTATTCACTGCCTAGGCATCCCTGAAGATCAAGAAAGTGATTAAATGAGAGGAAGGAGTAGCAACAGACAAGATAGGATTTAGCAAATGATTATGAAGACTAAAACTTTATGTGTGTGTGTGTGTGTGTGCACATGCTAGGGTATTAGAATAGCTAGAAGGAAATAACTGAAATAACTGAAATGGTGTAATTGTAACCTAAAATATTTTTTGAAATTTTCTCCAGAGCTATTCATTCAATTGTGCTTTGAAAGTTATCACCTTTCTGTATATAACCTATATTTCACAATCAGAAAAGAACTGAAACTCTGGAATTGTAACCCATAACATTTTTTGAAATTACCTATGTAACTGCTTGTTGGGCTGTACTTTGAAAGTTAAGACTTTCCTGTATATATGTTATATTTTACAATAATGGAAACAACTGAAATTATGGAACTGTAACATAACATTCTTTGAAATTTGCTCCTTAACCACTTGTTAAATTGTACTTTGAAAGTTATCATTATTTACATATGTTAAAGTTTACAGTTAAAAAATGCATAAAAAATCAACCCTGACATATTTTCATTTGTATTTTGATGCAAATAGTATGTTTTGATGTTTGTGGTGTATGTGTGTGTGTGTGTGTGTGTGTGTGTGTGTGTGTGTGTGTGTCTATGTTGGTGCATAAATACTGCTCCTGCTTCCTTTAACAAACTATTTCTCAGAATCCATATATTTTCCTTTGAAACATGATATCTATTTAATACTACAGTCAGAACCTAGTAGATTTTCCTAATACACTTTAATTCAATAACATGCCATATGCCTATCTGAAATCATGACCCAAACTATCCATTCCAGATTTTTTTTTTCTTTCGTGCCTTGATCATGTGGATTCACTTTTGTCTTGTGGGTTTATTTATTTTATTGCTTATCTGTATTTCTTTTCATTCCAAACAAGGTGTAAGTTTGGTATCTTGCATGAACTCATCTGCTCAAAAAGAATGAAGGTAAAGAAACAAAGTAGTTAAATGATAATACATTTATCACAGCAAAACTCTGTTTAATTTCATTCACACTATCCAGATCACTTTTTAGTTCTAGCATTTGACTTTGGTAATTATCATTTGAGTTATTAAGCACTAATTTTTCATGAACTTTGATTTAGTAAATATATTTTGAACTTAAAATCTGTCACATTTTGTGAAGTTTTTTTTTTTTGTGTGTGAACATTTCCCCTATGTTTCCAAAAGTTACAAAGAGAGCAGAATTTAATTTCTTTATTTGAACTTCCATTCAACACAATTTATTCCCAGCATCACTCTTAATTGGGTCTGTGGGACACTATCCCTGATGTGCCAAGAAGTTTCCCCATTCCACACATCTCTCACTCCAACTTTAAATTGCTTTGGGAATTGGGGAACAATTACAGTCATTGTTGCATAACAAATATTTACTCTTCCATACCTGTGGAATCTGGCAGCATTTTTTGAAACTGATCTTAACTCAGAATGCTGATGCAAATATTAAGGAAAAAGTAACTGCTTTTCCAAGAGATGGAAATAATTTATCAATATAAAGATAGGTCTTAAATATCGCGAAACTGTAACTTTTCAATCTGTAATTTAAGGCATTAGTCAATATGAATTTGTAAGATGAATACCGGAGACAGTACAGCTGCCAATGTATTAATACTACCCTCTGTGCTGGTTTGGAGCTGTTATGTACCCCAGAATGACCCATGTTCTTCTAATCCATTCTTGTGGGTGCAGACCTATTGTAAGTGGGACCTTTAGTTTAGGTTGTTTCAATTGAGATGTGACCCTCCCAATTCAAGGTGGGTATTAATCCTTTACTGGAGTCTTTATGAGAGAATAAAGGACAGAAAAAAGCCACAGAGCTCAGACAGAGAAACCTCCAGAGATCTTACAGAGGTAAACCCTGAGAGAAGCAAGCAGGAACCCACAGACACTGAAAGAGCCAGAACCTGCAAACAATGAAACCCAGGTCAGAAGGATTAGCAGACGCTGGCCCTGCACTTTCCCATGTGATAGAGGAACTCCAGCTGCCATCAGCCTTTCTTCAGAGAAGGTATCCTACTGTTGATGCCTTAATTGGGACATTTTCATGGCCTTAGAACTGTAAGTTTGTAAACTAATAAATCCCCATTGTAACAGCCAAACCATGTTTGGTATATTGCGTTCTGGCAGCTTTAGCAAACTGAAACACCATAATACAGCTACATTGTAGTAGCAGTAGTGGTAGTAGTAGTAGTAGTAGTAGTAGTAGTAGTAGTGGTAGTAGTGGTAGTGGTGGTAGTGGTGGTAGTGGTGGTAGTGGTGGTAGTGGTAGTAGTAGTAGTAGTAGTAGTAGTAGTAGTAGTAGTAGTAGTAGTGTAATGCCTGCTAAGCCAAAAATTAATTTTCATATGCTAGCTTATTATTTCATCACAACATCTCTGAGAGAAAAGGAAGGCAGGTGTATTTATTGCTATTTCACAAATGAGGAAACTGAGGCTATAAATTAGAAGCAAAGAAACCAAAACTAAGAATTTTGATATTAAGTCCCAAGCACTTGTCCACTATGCTAATTTCATGTCATGTCTGTTCAAATGAGTATCAGATGAGCCCTCTGAATTTATATTGCCTAAATTGATGATTATATATATATCAGCTAGCAACTTATTTATACCAACTGAAAGATATTTAATAAAAAAACAAACCAAACCAAACAGAAAACAAAGAAAAAAAAAACAAAAACAAAAACCCAAAATTGAAAGCCTGCAGCAAATGAACCAATGAGTCATATTGAGTTAACTTAATCATGAAACAAATAATGCTATACTGGGAAATTGTTCAAGAGCTTCTAAAGCAAATATTTTTATTCAGTTGAAACCCATCTATTATGTGCAGCCACTATGTTGGGAATCAGTTGTGGAGGGATGAGCAAGAAGACAAGCTCCTTCCTCCATGTCTCTTGTTAGCTAACAAAATGCAAAGAAAACTAGTTTAAATTGCTAGAAGCAGAAAAACAAACAAACAAACTAAAAAACAAAGACAGCAAAACAGGCCTAGCTCTAAGTGTGTTTGAATTACTGAAGGGATTTCCTTCCTTCCCAGATGTGCTTGCCACAGATCCTCCACGGAAACTCCCTTATCCTGTTGGAAGTACCACTTTCTGCTTCCTCCTAAATTTATGCTCAGCTTCTTCCTTTCAAGATATTCCCCTTTTTCTCTTCTCTTCCAAACTTGTCTAATCCTTTCCACATTTGCGGATGTGGCCTGATTCTGCCTTGACTGACTTATTTCTCATACATTTCTTCCTTTTAGGAAACCTTATATTTTAACCCAAGTTACACAAGGTAATTATATTTATACCATTTTTACATGTATTGTTTTCATATTTCCCTATCTGTATGAACTTTGTAATGACAGGCACCTTAAATTATTTTTTATTTCTCTTCACTCTGTTGGGAACATGGGCTCAGGTAGGCTGTCAGGAATACCACAAAATATTCTAGTAATACAGCATAAGTTTACCCTGATTTTTAAAAATGTGTTTTTCAATAGTATTTTTTTCTAAAGAGAATTTAACAATATGGTAAGATTGGAATTTTTTGTAAAACACAATAGTAGTAAATTCTCATAATCTTCCAGGTTTTTAAACCAATTTATATGATAAATGGAAGAAAATCTCTCTGGTTCAGAAAATCTGGATAGTCTGCTGACTCAGTGCAGATTAGAGGCTTGATATTCAGTGTGATCTCTAGACCAGTTTCATCAGTACCACCCAGGGGCTTATTAGAATTAAAAAATCTCTGTCCCTGCCCTGAACAATAAAACAGAAATTACAATTCAATGAGATCACCAGGCAATTCACATGCACGTGAAAATTAGTGAAGCAGCAAACTAGACTTGGTCTCAAAGATCTGAGCTTTGAGCTCCACTTTGTTTACTATCTGGGTAACACTGGACAAGTTATGTCTTTTAGATTTGAAAACAAATTTAAAAAGTGATTATGTTTTGTAAAACAAAGTGGTGTACACAACCATATGTATATCTTTATAAAGTACTTAAGCATTATTATTCTTTTCCCAGGTTGGCTTAAACAAATAATTATCAAAGTAATCTCTAAAGCTACAAAATGAAACAAGTGAAGAGACTGTAATATTCTCTGAAGATTCTCCATCACATACAGAACTGGTCCATCAAGTGGTCTTGTCATAAGAGCAATCAAACAAGATATTTGGAGTGGACTTCAGTAGGAGATCAACAACTTACTTTGCCTTGATTAGGCATAATATTGTGGTGCATGTGATTCACTTTATTGTGATTAAATTTCTATAACACACACAATGAAATTGACTGGAATGCAGTATGCAGCCAGGCATAGAAAGAAATATGCACAAAAATCAAAGTTGCTTTGAAATTTTGATCATCTCTTTTAAAAATGAATCTAAATTCCAGTCCTTATTAATTTTTCTTTTTGCTGACACCACTGCTTGTTTGCTGGTCTGATGACAGGAAGAAGTCAGGCAGGTAGGATTCCAGGAGTTTTAGAAACCTCAATGAATGGTCTTCAAGCAGGAAAGTTTATTCTAGATCTGTATCTCATCATAGATTGATCTTTATACATTGGGTATGGGGATAGGTGATTCCAGTATTTCCAATTTCTAGTCATGCAATGGTTGGAGATACCTAGATGTAAGAGCTTTATGAGACTCCTATTCCACCCTAAAGTAGTGATTGCTCATGTAATTTTTAACATTTGTTTCTTGCAAGTGAATATATTTTTTGTGAGGTTTGCCTTTGAAATTATGAAGGTGGGTGGCATGGATAAGTATAACCAGACATTTGTATCAGAATTTCTTCTTCTTGGTCTTTCTGGATACCCAAAGATCGAGATCATTTACTTTTTTCTAATACTAGCAATGTATCTAGTGATTCTAACTGGCAATGGTGTTCTCATTGTAGCAAGCATCTTTGATGCCCGTCTTCACACCCCCATGTATTTCTTCCTGGGAAACCTCTCTTTCCTGGATATCTGCTACACAACCTCCTCTGTTCCCTCAACACTGGTGAGCTTAATCTCAAAGAAAAGAAACATTTCCTTCTCTGGCTGTGCAGTGCAGATGTTCCTTGGATTTGCCATGGGGTCAACAGAGTGTTTGCTCCTGGGCATGATGGCCTTTGACCGCTATGTGGCCATCTGCAACCCTCTGAGGTACCCCATCATCATGAGCAAGGTGGTGTATGTGCTGATGGCTTCCACGTCCTGGCTCTCTGGTGGAATCAACTCGACTGTACAAACAGCTCTTGCCATGCATTTGCCTTTCTGTGGGAATAATATTATCAATCATTTCACATGTGAAATCTTAGCTGTCCTCAAGTTAGCTTGTGCTGACATATCCCTCAACATTATCACCATGGTAGTATCCAATATGGTCTTCCTGGTTCTTCCACTTCTGGTCACTTTTTTCTCCTACATGCTCATCCTCTACACCATCTTGAGAATGAACTCTGTAACAGGGAGACGCAAGGCCTTTTCCACCTGCTCTTCTCATCTGACTGTGGTGATCATATTTTATGGTACCATTTTCTTTATGTATGCAAAACCCAAGTCCCAGGACCCACATGGGGAAGATGAGTGGCGAGCTTCAGATAAGCTCATTTCCCTATTTTATGGGGTACTGACCCCCATGCTGAATCCTATAATCTATAGCTTGAGGAATAAAGATGTAAAAGCTACTGTGAAATGTCTCCTGAACTGCAAACATATCCAATAAGAACACAGGGAAATATGAGTCTTTGTGTAAGAAGCAAAAATATGAACCCACTAGGGTATCAGAGGAACTTCCTTTGGGAAACCATGGCTAAGGAGACACATTTGCATTCTTTGCATTACTAATCACTCGAAACAGTAGTCTGCTACAAACTGAACTTCCAACCTGTGCTGATCTAGATATTACAAGGAGAGTAAATTCCATCAGAAACCCATCTGTGGTTATATCTGAAATGAGTATATTGGTGTACTGTGTGGCAACATAGTGGAAAAAAAGCACACATATGCTTTGGACATAGAGAGGTAAGGATACAAATTACTGTACCACAAGTATTTAAATGACATTGGATTGGTTTTTGTTCTTTCTAAAGTGTAGTTTCCTTACCTAAAATAAAGGAATATGTAAAAACCCAACTTCCAGTGTTGTTTTAAACTTCACTACCTAGAAGATTGCTGAAGATTCTTCCTGAAGAAGAAGGAGTCAAGGGAGGATTTTATCTTATGGAGAGTACACAATGAGGGTGTGAGGCATTTCCCTACTGTCTCTATGGGAGACTTGGAAGGTGTTTGTTCTACTCCAAGCCATGTTAGTGAGTGCTGCAAGACAGTTTCTTGGGGTCTTGAATGCCCACAAAGATGAGATCGGCACCTGGCATGATGAGGCTTGCTGATCGCCGCACACTACAGGCTGCAGAGGAGCTAGTCTGGAGGAGGAAAGAGGTGTGAATCTAGTGGCTGAAAATAAACAGAAACATTTTAAACCTTCCTGAGATGTTCTTATAGGTTCAGAAAAGGTGATAAAAATAGTAATTGAGAAATAATACCAGCTCTTGTTATTCTCCAAGAGTTGAAACTCCTTAGTAAACAATTTTAGTTTTTTCCCCTTTTTTCTGCAGATTCCTTGTATAGAAGGACAAGGCTGAGAACAGAGTACCTTTGGTCCACACCATCCATTTATCTCCCAGTCTCTAAGCCCATTATGACAGCTGAGCTTCAAACTGATTTTCCTACCCATTTTTCTGTTTGTTTTAGAGCCAAAAATGCCCCCATGTTTCCTCCTTGGGGCTTGACTTTCTGCTAATCCACTTTATTGGGTGGTCCAAGGTTCCTACCCAAGTGGCCTGGTCACTAAACTCCTGTTGCCCTGCCACTGTCCCACCTGGATTAGGGTGTTGTCACTGCAGAGACCCTCCAGCAGCTGGTGCCTCTCCTCTGGGCTGGATCACATTGGGCGTTGCCTGTGGTTCTATTCAGACACACCAATGCCCTGGTGGTGATAGCCTTTAACTTCTGGCACCTCTCCCCAACCTTTGCTTTCATAAAGCCCTACACTTGTTTAATTCACTTTAACCTTAGACTTAAGCTAACAAGACTTTAGGCACGTAAATGTCTTGTTTTTACTGTTTCGGTCAACTCCTTACTGCCTTAATTTTTCTCCCCACAAACCAAAGGATGTCAGCATCTGGTGCACAGGCTTATATTATGTTGAACACTGCCCATGCAAAAATTGGTTAAAGTTCTTCTTTCCATTGGTATGTAAAAATGGTTGCAATGTGACTTTGGAACGATGATCAGAAAAGGAGAATTTGAACAACTCCAAAAGATTGTTGAGAATATGTGGTGGTTTGGATCTATGTACCCCAGAAAAAAAACATGTTTTTCACCATAATCCACTCCTGTGGGTGTGAACTCTTGTAAATAGGACCTTTTGATGGGGTATGCCCAGCTGAGTCAGGGTACACCTTAATCCTTTTACTGAAGGGCTTATAGGGAAGGTCACAGAGAGAGAGAAAGCCACAGAGGAAGCAGGCAGAATCTGATCATCAATGGAACCTGGAAGAGAAGGGAGGGACTGGGGGAGACTGCCATGTGTATTGTCATGTGACAGAAAAGCCGAGGACCAAGGATTGCCAGCAGCCAGCCCCATAACCCCATAGTCTTATGGGAGAAGGCATCACTTTGATGATCTCTTGATTTGTATGTCTCCTAGCCTCAAAACTGTGAATGAATAAGTTCCCATTGCTTAAACCAATCCATTGCATGGCATTTGCTTTAGCAGCCAAGAGAACTGAAATAGCATATTATTAACTGATAAATATTTTTAGCAATTCCAAAAATATTTTAAAAGTGTAAAGGCAAAGAGATTGTTGACAATATTGCTACCTCCCAAATATATCATTTTTAAGATTTCTCTTAGTCTTTAAGAGTAATGACATTCATCAAGTTTTTATGTTGATTTGTCATTTGTTGTACCACAAGCAATTAAGTTAAATTTTTGTTTGTTTTTAATATATAACACTATGGTTTTACAGGATAAATTTTAAGAAGTGAAATTAATTGGGCAGGTGGTAGGAACTTTTAAAATTTTTTGGATGTATTGCTCCCCAGCAAATGATAATACTTACCCTAAATGCAAGGTTCATTCATGTTGTAGCATGGATCAGAATTTCATTCCTTCCATTGTATGAATATGCTATCTTTTCATTATCCATTCATCTGCTGATAGACACTTGGTTTTCTTCCATTTTTTGGCTATTGTGAATAATGCTGCTATGAATTTGGGTACAGATATCTGTTCAAGTCCCTGCCTTCAATCCTATGAGTACATACCAAGAAATGGGATTTTTGGGTTATATGATAACTCTGTGTTCAACTTTCTGAGGAGCTTTCAAACTGATTTCCACTGTGGTATAGCATTTCACAATCCTACCCACAGTGCATGGGGTTTCCAATTTCTCCACATCCTTGCCAGCACTTTTTATTAATATTATTTTTTAAATACTAGCCATTCTAGTGAGTATGAAATGGTATCTCATTGTGGGTTTTCACTGATTCCTCTGATGGCCAATGATATTGAGTATATTTTCATGTGCTTTTGGTTTCCATTTACATTTTGATGCAAGCATAGCATGGTTTGTGACATTGTCTTTGTATGCAGAGTGTATGTTTGTGTTTATGTGGGTACAGAAATACTGCTCCTGCTTTCTTAGGTAAACTGCTTTTTCTCAGAATCCAAATATGTTACAGAGAATCATGCCATCATTTTTGCATATTACAGTTTAAACCTGTGTTAATATCTAGAATACAGCTTATTAGACTTTACAAAATGCATTAATTCCATAACAATCTATGCACTTATCTGAATTCATGGCCCAACTATCCATTCCAGTTATTTTTTCCATTAAAAATATGGCCTTACTTTTGTCCTGGTTTGAATCTATTATGTACCCCAGAAAAGCCATGTTCTTTAATCCAATCTTGTGGGGGGCAGACCTATTGTGGGTCGGAACTTTTTACTAGGTGGTTTCCAGAGATATGATCCTACCATCCAAGGTGGATCTTAATCCTTTAGTGGAGTCCTTTAAGAGAGCTCATGGAGGGAGAGAGAGCTCAGAGAAGCTGAGAGGAACAATTTGGAGAAACACCAAGATATGTAATCCAGAGTTTGCCTCTGGGAGAAGCTAAAAGAAAAGCTAAGATATAATCTGGAGGTTGCCCCCAGAAGAAGGTAGGAGAGATGATTAGACAGAAATGCCCCAGAAGAAACAAACAAAGAGTTGAGAGAAGCTAAGACAGAATCCCAGAGACATTTTGGAGACAGTCACAGAAGCCAGAAGCTAAACCAGGGAGATGACCAGCAGACTCTGGCCATGCACCTCCCCATGTGACAGAGGAACCCCAGATTCCATCAGACTTTCTTCAGAAGAGGTTTTGTCCCATTGGTGCCCTAATTAGAACATTTTCATGGACTTAGAACTGTAAATTTGTGAACTAATAGCACCCATTGTAAAAGCCAATCCATTTCCAGTACATTGCATTTCAGCAGCTTTGGCAAACTGAAACAATGGCTTACTTGCATTTCTTTTCATTTCAAAAAAGGGTTGAGTGTGTCAGCACTTTATGAGTGCTTCATAAAGGACACAGATAAAACAAGCAAAAAAGTTGAACAATATGTATTTAATTTATGGCAAAACCAGCTGTATTTTACTCACAATATCTAGCTTTGTTTTGTTTGGTTTTCTTTCACAATTCTAGCATTTGGCTTTAACTGTCTTTAGGTAAATATATTTTGAATTTAAAAGCTCTCACATTTCATAAAGTTTATTTGGTAAATATTTGTTCTAACCTAAAAGTTACACTGGCAGGCAAATTTTATTTCATTTTGTTTGAACTTTTGTTCAGCACAATTTATTCCCAATGCCACTCTTAACTGGGTCTGTGGGACACTGTCCCTGACACACCAAGAAGTTTTTCCATTCCACACATCTCTCACTCCAACTTTAAATCGCTTTGGGAGTTGGGGAACAATTACAATCACTGTTGCATAACAAATAATTACTTTTCTACATCTGTGGAATCTGGCATCATTTGTTGAACTTGATCTTAGTTAAGAATGCTGTCATAAATATAAAGGAAAAAGTAACTGGCTTTTCCAAGTGGTGGAAATAATTTCTCTGTATAAAGGTAGGTTCTAAAAACCATGAAATTGTATGAATTTATTATATGAATAACCTGAGGCAATTACAACTGTGAATTCATAACCAAAATCCACTTTTATTGTTGTTATTACTGTTATTATCTATATAATACTCATTAATCCAGATCTCTATTTTGACATGACATGTTATCTGCTATTTTCTTCACAACAACACCACAAGAAAAGTAAGACAAGTATTTTTATGACTATCTTACAAATAAGAAAACTGAGGCTCTAAATTAGAGTCCCAAATTTTGATGTTAAGTCCCAACACTGTTCCACCATTCTAAACTCATTGGTTTAAATGAATATTTGGTTATCTTATGTTGACTAACCTGGTGATTCTCTGCCTAAGATGGAATGTTCCAGTACTAAATGAAAGAAACTTATTAACATTTTTAACTCAGAGTCTGCTGCAAATGAACAACTGGGGCATATTAAAATTGTCCTGATCATAGGATCCAAAAATACTGCACAGGGAAATTGCTTAAGAGCCTCAAAAAAAATATTTATCTAGTCATCAAAACCCAACTATCATGTGCAGCTACTGTGGTAGACAATAATTGTAGAGGGATGAGCAAGACAGACAAGCTCTTCCCCATGTGTCTTGCTGTCTCACAAAACACAAGATAAGCAGTTTAAAGTGCTGGGAGCAGAAGAAAACAAAGGCATCAAGGCAGGGCTGATTTGAGATGGGTTTGAACTGCTAAGGGGATTTCTGCCTGGGAGGGGAAAGCTTGGAGCAGGTGGCCTGGAGGAGTGGTTTAGGTGGCCTGAGGGACATTGTCTGGAAGGGGAGCCAACGGGCTCTCCAGGCCTGGATCCAATGGGGCTGGACCTGAAGCAGTGCCCCATTGCCCCAGAAAGTCAATATCCTGCCTTTTTGTTTGTTTTCATTCATGACTGGGTTTCCTTATCCAAGGCATCTGCTGTGCTGATACATCTCCCAACATCCTCTGACCAATTTCTGGACCCCACTTGGGGAGAACTTTGATTTATCATCAAATGAGTGTAGAATCACTTCACAGGAAGTGGCATAGGATTGACTCCCACAGAGCTGAGCCTTCCGCTTCATAGGAAGTACTGAAGCCTCAACACTAAGACATTCTCCTTGTACTCTGTTAACTGAGTACAGTCAAGTCTTGTTCTTATGAGCTCACTGTATCTATGGCACTCACTGACTCTTCTCTGTCATTGGCATGTGATTTCTCTCCAGACTTTAATGCAGGGTGGCCATGAAAAGAACATGGGCTTTGGGTCTTGCTTTTGCCCATTATTAGCCATGTAACCTCAACCAAACAAATGAATCTCAAGCCCAATACCTGGCACATAGAAGCCTGCAATAAAGTTGTTTAAATAAATGAAAATGAAAGGTTTTGTAAGTACTTCATATCTTATGGTGAAAAATAAAAATTAAAAATCCCTTTGATGTTCAATTTCCTCATATCTAAGATGTGGATCCAATATTCCCTCATTTGTCTCTCTCATCCAAGTTGAAAGTTTCTTCAATTCTTTTACAAAATTTTTTCTGTAGTGAGAAACTGTTGAATTTCATTTCTGACTTCATTCATTATACCTTCTAGAGAAAGTTTTTCCATCTATTATGAACCAAGAAATTGAGTAAGAGAATAGAGTAGTGTGTCTGGTGACATTCTCAAAACTGTGAGCCCACAAGAACCCTAGACTTGCAATTTTGGTTAACCTGAAAATAGGTGGTGATTATGGAAACTTGAACTTTCATGTACCAGTCAGTAATTACCGATGACCTCATTAATCTAAACATTTTAATTCCTTGTGTCACCTTTCTGTTCATAAAATCCCATAGAATTTTATGGTATGATGTTAAGTTTGGAGGGGAACTTGAGTCACAGGGTGTAAGCATTCACCCCTGTTTGATGCTTTCTAACGGTGGGCCTCTTCCCCACAAAAAGAAATGCAATCTTGGCCTGACTTTTGAAGCTTTACCTACACCTGCCTTATCTTCTCAGGTGTGCTTGCCATCACTCCTCCCTAGAAACTTCCTTGTTCAAAAAGGAGGAACTCTCAATCTGCTTACTCCTAAAGTTGCTCAACTTGCTCTTGCACCTCTTCTCTCTTCTCTTTTGCACCTGTCTAATCCTTTCCTTGCCTCCAGGTTTAGCCTAAGTCAGAAACTTTCCTGAACTTTCTCTTGATTTGTTTCTTTTTCATTAAACTCCTCTTTCTGGTAATACATATAATTGTTAGACAATGTAATTATGTTTAATATCAATTTGTTCCACATGTTGTTTTCCTGTTTCCCCCACAGAATTGTGAACCTTGTGAAGGCAGACATCTCATTTGATTCTTTACTTATCCTTATTTTGTTTGAAAAGGGATTGGGTCTAAGGTAAGTGATCAGTAATATCCCATACATATTGTAGTGGTCTAGCAAAATTTATTCTACTTTCATAAATTTGACTTTAAATATATATATATATATTTTTTTTATGAAGAGTACTGAAGAGTGAGATGTGGCCCTGATATTTGCTGTAAAAAAAACAGAAGCATATGCTTGGTCATTTTCCAGGTTGTTAAGCTGATCCATATAATAAAACAAAAGACAAACTATTGTGGTAAAAACATCTGGATTGTCTGCTGACTCACTATAGATAAACTAAAGTCTTGCTGCTCAACATATGGCCTCATTCCCAATAGCCTCAGCATGCCCTGGAAGCTTATAAGGAATGCAGACTCACAAACCTTGACCCAGAATTTGCAGTTTGGCAAGATTCCTGGGTAATGTTTGCATTTGAAATTTAGAAAGACTGAAATAATTGATTCATTTCATTATTCCACCAGGGTCAAATTTCTAGATATTTTTTGGAGGGAAGACAAGGTATAATAATTTGTGATATTGGAACCCTAGAATTTGTTGGCAAAGATCTGAGCTTCAAGATCCACTTTTTACCTATAGATTTCATATCTTGAATGCATTCTTTCAAATTTGAAAAATAAATGGGGATAAAGAGAATAATTACTCTGTATTAATCTGTAAATTTAATTTGTAAAGCATAAAGTGCTATGCATATGTACACACATATTAAACATGATTACTCATTTCTCAGGTTGACTTAAACCAATAAATTCTCAAGAAATACTCTGAAAGCGTGGAATAAAGCAAGAGAAGAGAGCCTGCATATTTTTCTCCAAAGACTGTCCATCATATACATACTTTGGTTGCACCACAAGAAACATAAAATGTTAAAATTGATCTGTGTGTATGAGAACACAAATAATTATGCCTTTGAACAGATGTTAAATTGCAGTGTATGCAATTCAGTTTACAATGCTCGAACATCTGTTCTATAAAATACACAATTATACTGCCTGGAAAGTGATCTGGAATTATAGGCAGACAAATAAATATGCATAAAATCAAAGTAGCCTTAAAATTTTGAACATCTATGTTAATAATGGAGTCAAATTTCCAGTTCTTGTTGCATTGTCTTTTGCCTTCCCATTGCCCTCTCAATGGGTTTGATGAAATGAAGTTAAGTCTATTGCCTGTAACATTCCAGGGCTTTTAGAAATCTCAACTCAGGACTGTGTTATGGACAGCAGGAGAAGTTACTTCTGAATTTGTTTCTGGTTGTATTTTGACTTACACCCATTAGCCATGGGGCAACTCTCAACATCCTAGTTTCAGTGTGCTTTCCTCACAGATACTGCTGCAAATAACTGGATGACAGAGTTTCAAAGCAAACATTCATTCTATATCACTTTAAACTAACATTTATTTAAGATATTTTTAAATTTGTTGCTTCACAGTGAAAATTTTATTGCAGATGTTCTTTGATTGCCTGAAGCTGAGACATGGACGCACGTAACCAGACATTTGTGAGAGAATTCATTCTTCTGGGTCTTTCTGGCCATCCAAAACTTGAGATCACTTTCTTTGCTCTAATTCTTATAATGTATCTAGTGATTCTTACTGGCAATGGTGTTCTCATCATAGTAAGTGTCTTTGATGCCCATCTTCACACCCCCATGTACTTCTTCCTGGGCAACCTCTCTTTCTTGGATATCTGCTACACATCCTCCTCTGTTCCTTCAACTATGATGAGCTTAATCACAAAGAAAAGAAACATTTCCTTCTCTGGCTGTGCAGTTCAGATGTTCCTTGGATTTGCCATGGGGTCAACAGAGTGTTTCCTCCTGGGCATGATGGCTTTTGACCACTATGTGGCCATCTGCAACCCTCTGAGATACCCTGTCATCATGAGCAAGGTGGTGTATGTGCTGATGGCTACCATATCATGGCTTTCTGGTGGAATCAACTCAATTGTGCAAACAGCTCTTGCTATGCAGTCGCCTTTCTGTTGGAATAACATTATTAATCATTTCTTATGTGAAATATTAGCTGTCCTAAAATTATCTTGTGCTGATACATCTCTCAACATTATCACCATGCTGGCACCCAATGTGGTCTTCCTGGTTCTTCCACTGTTGGTCATTTTCTTCTCCTACATTCTCATCCTCTACACCATCTTGAGAATGAAATCAGCCACAGGGAGATGCAAGGCCTTTTCCACTTGCTCTTCTCATCTGACTGTGGTGATTATATTTTATGGTACCATTTTCCTTATGTATGCAAAACCCGAGTCCCAAGACATGCTTGGAGAAAGCAAGATTCAAGCTACAGAGGGGCTTATTTCTGTGTTTTAATGGGGTAGTGACCCCTATGCTAAATCCTATAATCTATAGTTTGAGAGATAAGGATGTAAAAGCTGCTGTGAAATATTTACTGAGTAGGAAAACTGTTAACCAATAAAACCAAAAGAAAATATGGTCAGTGAGAACTGTTGCTTGCTATAAACTGAGTTTCCTGCAAATTTTGATCCAGGTCTCACAAAGACAATAAATTCCTTTAGAATCATATTCCTGGTGTTACCTGAAATGAGAGTTTGTTGTGTACTGTGTGTCAACATATTGTGGATATCACACATAAATTTGGAAATAGAGACACAAGGATATGAATTCTGATTAACCCACAAACTATCAAAATAATAATGGGCAGACCATTCTTCCTTTCTAAACTGCAGTTTTCTTAACTTGTAAAATGGGAGTAAATAAAACCAAATGCCCAGGGTTATTGTAAAGATTCAGTGAGTTGCACAAAGCCCCAGCATAGTGCCAGGTTCATAGCAGTTCTCTTTATAGAGGATGTAGAAAATGACTCTTTCTATTGACTTGGAATGTAAGCTAAGCCTCCAATTGAGGCTGAAAAACTCTAGCAAGAACCTCTTATTTTCCTAAGCTATAGACTCAGACATCTCTCCCATAAAATCTCCCTGCTAATATCAGTAAGCATTCCCCCTTGCCTCTTCTCTCCATATATCTATATAAAGAAAACCTCAAGGAAGAGGTTGACAGAATCAAGGAACTATTTTACATCATGGGGAGTACACAATGGATGATGAGGGGCTTTTACCTACTGTCCCTGTGAAAGACTGGGACCGTGCTCGTTCCAAGGCAAGACAAGTGAGGGGTTCAAGAGAGACTCTTGAGGTTTGGGGACCTGCAAAGGAGAGACTGGCATCAAGCTTGATGAGTGGAGGCTTGTTGAGCTCCAGAGGCAGCAGAGTAACAGAAGCTAGTCTAGAAGAAAGCTTTGAAGATGGGTATCCAATGGCCAAAAACACCCAGAAGTTTTTCAGTTTGCCTGAGATATTTATCAGGCTCTGAAAGAGGGATGAAAGCAATGCTTGAGAGTATAAAACCATTTCATTTTACACTCCGGTGAGTTGAAACTTCTCAGTTTTTCTTTCTGTAGATTTCTATGCCAAGTCTCAGCACTGTATCTTTGGACTACATTATGGGCCAATATGACCGCTGCGCTTCAGCCTTCTTTTTCTACCTAATTTTCTCATTTCCTTTTGATTTAGAACAATATCATGACTACAGAGCTCCTGTTTTGGACTCCACTTGCTGTCAATCCACTTTCTTGGCAAAGACTTAAGTTGTATCTAAGAGATCTAGTTGGTAAAGTCCTCCTGCCCTGCCACTGTCCCACCTGGAATGGGGTGTTGTCACTTTAGAGAACCTCTGGCTGCTGGTTCCTCTCCTCTGAGTTGGATCATGTTGGGCTTTGCCTTTGGTTCAGACATCCTGTACCAGCCCCTGCAGGTAATGGCTTTTGAATTTCTGGTGTCTCCACCAGGACAAGACCAACATTTTGGTCCAATCCTGGTTTCATCCTTTCAAACTTTGACCTATGCTACCAACGTTTTAGGCCTAGGTAGGTACGTACAACATCCTGCTTCTATTGTCCCAACCAAGGCCCTAGCACCTTCTTTCTTTCCTCCCACCCCCTCCCCCACAACACAAAGGGTGTCAGCATCTCATGAGCTTGTTTATATCAGATTGGATGCTTCAGCTGCAAATATTGATTAAAACTCTTCTTCTCATTTGTATATAAAAAGTTGGTACAATGTTGCTTCAGTTTAGACATGTTCCATTCCAGTTGATCAATGATCTGAAAACTAACAGTTTTAATATTAAACTGTTCTCTGGGAAATTGAGGTATTGCAAAAATATTGTAACATGTATTATTTTGTGGGAAATAAACATTTAATAAAATTCCAAGAACTTTGGAAAAGCACAGTTATAAAAAATTTGTTACTGCTATTGCTACCTCCTACATAAGATTACCGTTTACATTATTTTTATTTATTGCCCCAATTTGGAGTTACACAATTCATCGTGCTTTAACTTTGAATTTCTTTTGATGTACCATGAGCACTTAGAGTTACTATTTTGAAAGTTTGTGTGTGTTCAACTCTTTAAGTTTTCACAGGATATATTGTATAAAATAAAACTATGAGAACACATAAATGTTTTTTTTTAATTTCCCTTGCTAAATTACCACCTCCCCCCAGAAAAATCAATCATACTAGCTTCTGTCAATGATGCTTTAGAGATTCCCCAAACCTTTAAAGCTCTGGTATGCAAGTTGTGTGTGTATGTCTTTATGTATAAAAGCATTTCATTTTGGATATTTTCAAAATACTTTAATGAAACCCATAGATCAGTCATTCATCTTGAATAATCACCACATAGTGACCAATCTCATTTCATCATTATCTCTATCCACTTATCCTCTTTCTTAGATTATTTTGTAGCAAAAGCTGAGCATTATATATATATATTATATATAATATTTTATTTCAAATAATTTCATACTTAAAGAAAAATTGCAAGGATTATGCAAAGAAGTTCCTTTCAGCCTTCAACTGGAACCTTCAAATATTAACATTTGCTTTATCATTCTCTCTCTGTTTACATGCAAACACACACACCACAAACACTGTTTGTTTTTTAATATTTTGAGAGGAAAGTAAAGACCATGCCTCTTTACATATTTCATTGTGTATTTCCTAAAAAACAATGACAATAGTTGGCCATAATTAGAATACAGTTATCAACATGGAGAAAAAAATGCTATGCCTAATGTACTGGTTGGCCCATCAAAAGATGGCCAACTATGTGCTTTTGTTTAGCCCATGAGCAAAAATGATATTTACATTTTTAAATTGTTGGGAAAATCAAAAGAAGAAGAATACTTCATGTCACATGAAAATTAGATGAAAACCAAACTGAAATGTCAATAAGGTTTATAAACTTTTTCTTAGGGACTAAGTATAGACTCACAGAAAGTGCAAAAAAAATATCATTGTAGCTTCCCCCAATGGTGGTATCTTATGTAACAGTAGTGTAATACCAAAACCAGCAAATTGACATTGGTCTAATAGTGTTAACTGACTACAGAACATATGGTTTTTGTCATTTTTCCATGTGCTCATTTGTATGTGTATGCACATGTGTGTCTATAGTTCTATGATGCTTTATCCCATGTACAGATTCTAATAACCACCACAGCAATCAAAAATATCACTATTCCATCACAACAAAGAACCCCCTCATGCTACCCCTTTATATATGCATCCCCTTCCCCTGG
Source organism: Choloepus didactylus (assembly GCF_015220235.1). Taxonomy (NCBI): domain Eukaryota; kingdom Metazoa; phylum Chordata; class Mammalia; order Pilosa; family Megalonychidae; genus Choloepus; species Choloepus didactylus. The sequence goes on from NC_051316.1 coordinate 119,958,866, forward strand.
TAAACACTAATTTGTTTTCCAACTTTACATTCATAAATAAAGTTTTATTGTAACACAGCATGCTCATTTACTTACATATTTTCTATCACTGCTTTCATGCCACTACAGCGGATTTGAGTAGTTGTGACAGAGACCATGTGCCCTTAAAGCCTGAAATATTTACTACTGGAAACTTTGCAGGAAATGTTTGCTGAATCATGACCTAAAGCATAATTTTTATTCAGGCTTCACCAATTTCCAAAGTGAGCTTTTTATGGAATGTTTATTTTCACAGTAGGAATTCAATCCAGGATAAAGTGTTGCATTTAGTTGTTGTATCACTTTTATCTCCTTTTATTTGTACTGGTTCCTCAGTCTCTGTTTTCCTTCACCAAAACATATTTGGAGACAGATTATTTTGTAGAATCCCTCAAATTTCCCTGACATTTCTTCATGATAAGAAATCAAGTTTTGCAATATTTGGCAGGAATAACAAGAGATGATTGTGTGCGTATGTGTGTGTTCCTCTCTGCTCCTTCTCTCAGGAGACACATGATGTTGATTTGACTCACTTTTACATTGATCACTAGATTTTGGTGATGTCTGTCAGATTTCTCCTCCAAAATGTTACTATTTTTCTTTGGTATTGATAAGTATCTTGTGGGAACACAATTTGAGATTATATAAATACCTATTTCTCAACAAAATGCTTATGACCAGGTTTAGCATCGATTGGTGAACCTTATTTGGATTAATTCTTAGTACAATAGTTGTCACCTGATGGTATTCTAATTGCAATTATTCTTCTATAGTTATCCATTGATATTTTACTCTAAGGAAGGGCTTTCCCTTTGAATTCATTTATTTGTTTCCATTAATTTATTTAAATCCACTTAGACACACAATTTATTTTATTCAATAGGTTATAGTCCATTGTTACTATTATTTATGTTGATGTTCAATTTGCCCTGCATTTTGCTAATCCCCCATTTCATGATGGAGCTCCTGTGTCCTTTTGACCTCTACCCAGGATTGTTTGAGCATTTCCTAACTTCTTGGATAAACAAGATAATTCATGCTTATCTTATATTTTCCAACCTCAAATGTCAGCAACTGTCATTTCTCCAAGTGTCTTGGTTTATTTTAATGGAGAGTATATTTAGAAGCCAAGGTTTGGGCACTAGATATGCTCATTGTTACTGGTGTGTCATTTTTTCTAGATCCTCTCAATAATCACAGCTGTCAAATATACCTGTTTTAATATCTATCCATAGATAAATCTATATAAAACCATGAGTTCATACTGATACATTCAAGTTCAATCCAACTAAAAGTCTCACTCCATTCTTTCCCTTTTTTTATGTGTGTGTGTGTGTGTGTGTGTGTGTGTGTGTGTGTGTGTGTATAATCTTCCTTCTCCAGCAGTGAGATACTTAGAAAGCAAAAACTGAGCAGTGAGAACATAAAAATCATGAGAGACCTATAAGCCAAGCAACTATCAGAGATCATGCAGGCCTTGAAATCATTTGATTTTCCCCCAGAATATAATTTTATTAAAAGTATGCCATATTCAGTAGAGACCCAGAATGATCACATCTTAGTTGTGGGGCTAAAGTAGCTCCACTGAAAAGATTATTCTAGACTTGCCTTAAAAACTATTTTTAAAATTCTAGAATGTGTGTAGAAGTCCTTGCTCAGGTGGTGGGACCCTGGAACTGCTGTTCTGGAGCACGTTCTGTCCTTTATTTAGTGTTCTTTATGGAGGAGAATCCTGCTCTGTCTCTCCTAATCTGCCATCTTGGAAGCATCTCCCATCTACACCCACAGTGAGTGCCTACTTGGAGAAACCGAGAGGCTGTGTTCAAGACGGGTAAGTGTCCAGCCCAGAACACCACTGAGCCAGCTGACAGCATGGAGGGAAGTAGCCTTCCACACCCTGGGTATCCTGCAAAGTACTGGGCTCAGGGGATACCCCTTCACATACCTGCAGCCGAGAGCTCCCATGCCAGGGACTGGTGGTTCAAGCAGGAAGACGGTCATGGAAGGGAGTGGTTTTCCATGCCCACTGCAGCCATCTTTGCAGTTCTTTGGGAGATGGCCCTTCACAGCACCAGGGACAAGACTTGGCAGTTTGCTGAGGGATAACTTTTTACACCCAGCAGCTGGGAGTTTCCCTGAGGGAATTTGGGATATGGTGGGCTTGTGTCAGTGTACACTCTTCCTCCATGGAGGCCCACGGTGTGCATCACATAGAGGCAGGGGTGCTGCACAGAAGTGCCAGGAGCTCTTCCCCAGTACCAGGGACTCATGAGCCCTGGCAGAGAGGTACAGTGGGCCACTTGAGCTGGAAGGTGAGACGTGAGCTCTGCAGCCCCAGAGTAATCCACAGGCAGACCCAGGAATGGCCAGGACCACTGGGTCCTGGGGGCCTCCTTGCCAAACTTCACAAAGCAATCTCCCCACCCATAGGACTGACAGTCCCCAGTGCACACGGAAAACTGGAACACTGATTGGACCCCCACATGGTTTGGACTGCCACTCAGTACATGAAAGAAGTTGAAGAGAACCGGCTTACGGTAAAAGGTGGCTCAGGAGCGCCATCTGATGTTAGGTCAGGTAAGTGCACCCCAACAAGTTGTAGCTCTGTCAAATTATACATAAATGCTCAAATAATCCTGCATACTCTAAAATAGCCATATCAAGATAAGCAAATGACAAGAGGCCAAAAACAACAGAAAATTACAAAGCATATAAAGAAACTAGAAAATATGGATAACCCAAATGTCTATATGAAAAACCCAGAAGAGACACAGAACTTAGAGCAATTAATCAAAGAAGTACTCACAAATATTAATATTATGGTTCAGGATATAAAGGACATGAAAAAGACCCTAGAAGAGCATAAAGAAGAATTTGCAAGAGTAAATAAAAAACTATGGATCTTACAGAAATAAAAGATCCTGTTGATCAAATTAAAAATATTCCTGAGACACATAACACTAGATTTGAAGAGGTAGAGTACTGAATTAGTGAACTCAAAGATAGGGTGATGGAAAGTGAAAGCACAAAAGAATGAATAGTGAAAAAAACTGACAAATTTGTTATGTCTCTGACTTTGTTAACTCCACCCCTGCCTGGGCCAGCTGGCTGAGAACTGAAGATGCCCGAGGCTTTCTCCACTGAACCACTCAGATTGAGAGAGAGAGAAATGAGAGAGAGAAAGCCCCTTTTCAGAGCCATTCCTGGCCCCACAGTTTCTCCTGTCAGCCAGAGATAGTACCCGGTCCTCTTTGCTCCTTTTTGGGGGACACAGTTGTTTTTAGGGAACTTGTGGGTTTACAGAACAATCATGCATGAAACAATGAAACACAGAGTTCCAGTATACCACCCCACCAGCACCACCTTGCATTGGTGGAGAACATTTGCTACAATTGATGATAGCACATTTTTTAATTGTACCATTAATTATTTAAAATCCATGGTTTAATTTAGGGTTCATTGTTTGTGTAGTGTAGTGCCATTGATTTTTTTTAATTTATTATTTTACCAAATATATAATTTAACATTTCCCCTTTTAATCATATTCAGATATAAATTTCTGTGCTGTTAATTGTGTTCACAATGTTGTGCTACTGTCATCACCATCCACTACCTAAACGTTTCCATCATTCCAAACAGGAACCCTGTACATAAGCCTTAACTTTCCATTCCCTATGTGCACCCCATCCTCTGTCCCATTGTAGCCTATATTTTAGATTCTGACTCTATGAGTTTGCTTATTCTAATTGTTTCACATCAGTGAAATTATACTTTTTAAGGATATTTTTACTGTATGTAGAATTCCAGGTATAAAGTCATTTTTTAATGTACCAGCACTTTAAAGATATTGTTACATTTCTTCTGTGCTGCATTTCTTCCAATGAGATGTCTGCCATCATAATTATATTTACCCTCTATATATAATATTTTCTTTCTATGGTAGTATGCCAGTTTGGATGTATTATGTCCCTGAAAACACCATTATCTATGATGCAATTTTGTGGGGGCTGACGTATTAGTGTTGATTAGGTTGAAACCTTTTGATTGTTTCCATGGAAATATGACCCACCCAACTGTGAATGACACCTTTGATTAGGGTGTGACCTAATCGAATGTTTCCATGGAAACATGGCCCAGTCCACTCAGTGTGGGTCTTGATTAGTTCACTGGAGTCCTATAAAAAGAGATCACAAACAGAGAGACCTCAGAGCAGCTGTGAATGACATTTTAGAGCTGCAACTTAGAGAGACATTTTGAAGACAGCTGTTGAAGGCAGACTTTTGCTCCAAAGAAGCTAAGAGAGGACAAAACACCCCAAGAGCAACATATTGAAGAATGCACAGGAGCTGAGAGAGAAGCTGGAACACAATCCAGGATCACCAGATGCCAGCCACATGCCATCCAAGCTTACAGAGGTTTTCCAGATGTCAACGGTGTTCCCAGTGAAGGTACCCTATTGCCAGTGCCTTACCTTGGACACTTTATGGCCTTAAGACTGTAACTCTGTAACCAAATAAACCCCCTTTATAAAAGCCAATCCATTTCTGGTATTTTGCATAATGGTAGCATTAGCAAACTGGAACAAGTGGATTTTAATATTTTCTTTTTAGTACAGATTTTCACACAATTTATTATGACATGATGAATTAATTTATGTGTGTGTGTGTTTACATATTTATATTGTTTGTAGTTTGATGAGCTTCTTGGGACTGTTGGGTTCTTCAAATTTGGAAATATTGGCTTTTGCTTTTTCCAATATTTTTAATCTCCTTTCTCTCTCTTCTCTTCTACAAAGACACCAGTTATATGTGTGCTGACCTCCTAGATATATTCTATGGGTCACAGAAACTTGGTTCATTTGAATCTTTGCCATTTCTTTCTCTTTTTGCTCCAGTTTGTAGTTTCTATTGCTAAGTTTTCAAGTTCACTTACCATTTCTACACTCTTTAAGATGCTATTAATCCCATCTAGTTAAAATGTCACTTCACATCTTGTATATTCCCCTCTAGAAGTTACATTTTGGTTCTTTTAAAAAAATAACTTCTGTTTCTGTCCTCATTATATTCTTGTTTTTCCTCTGTGTGCTATGTGGTTTATAATCATTTATCTTCTATTTCCATTACCTCTGTCAGTTATGAGTCTGTTTCTATTGATTGGCTTATTCTGGAAACAAATTATCTTACTTTTTTGCATGTTTTGTAATTTTTGGTTAAAAGTTGGACATTTAAAATTTTATGCCCCTAAGGGATGGATTGTTTGATTTCCCTTTAAAGAATTCTGGATATGTTCTGGCAGGAAGTTACTTGCTGATTACACTGATCCCTCTGAGGCATGTTTTAAAGCTTTGTGTGCTAACTTCTGTAGTTGCATTTTCTCTAGAACAATGGGTATGATTTTCTCTAGAACCAGGAGTGATTTAGCCTCCCAGGATATTTAGCTATGTCTGGAGAGAATTTTGGTGTCATAACTGGCAGTGTGGGGCATGGTTCTACTGGAATTATTGGGAAGAAACTAGGGATGATAACAAACATATTATAATGCATAGTACAGAATCCTACGACAAAGAAGATCCAGCCTAAAATGTCAATAGTGCTGCAGTGGAGAAACCCTCTTCTAGAGTTAGTTTAGCCTATATGACAATTAGTAGGTCTTCTCTATATGCCCCAGATGTTCAGTGGTGATTTTCCTCTCTGTTTGCTTAAAAATCAAATCCTTTGTGAGCTTTGGAAATAGTGTGGCTTAAAACGTCCATCAGTTCTCCTTTGCCTGGATTCAAAGAGTTTCACTGTTGTGCATGTGTGGTATAGGATTCAGCCAGAGACTTAATGAGATCGTCTCCTCTGGAAACTTCTGGTTCTCTCTCCTCTGCCCAGGTCTTTCATCACCAGAACTCTTCCCTGTAAAATACACCTGCTCAAGTCACCTGAACTCTGTTCTCTGTTTAGTGAGAGCACTGTGATCTTTTGGGATACTCCTCCCCAAACCACTTCTAAAAAAGTAATTATGAGGTTCTTGATTTTAGTCACTTTTAGGAATTACAGTCATCCCTTGTTTGTTCAATATCTAAAAACAGTTAATTCATTATTCTGTCTAGTTTTCTAATTGTTCATGGTGGGAGGGCAAGGTTTGTCCTAGTTTCTTTATTAATGCCAGAAGCAGACGTTCCCCCTTAGCATTTCTGATTGTGTTGCTTTTACTTTATCAGAATGTATGCCATTCATGTATTATTTTGGTATCTTCATTTCCTTCTTTATTTATTCTTAGAACTATAATAAAATATGTTAAATGTTCACTCCTTACACTTTTGTACTAGTCTCCCCATTCATTTATGGTTGGAGTGAAAGTTAGCCCCTTATTGATTCCAAGAAGGGCTTGTGAATATGGTATTCCTTGGATACTGTGTTTTTAAAGTTATTTTTCAGTAGTTTTGAAGGACAGCTTGACTGGTTATAAATTTCTTGATTAACTTTTATGCTTTTAAGTGTTTTGAAAATGCTATCTCATTGTTGCTTATATTTCATGTTATTTTGAGAAATCTGATTCTATACTAATTCTTTTGTCCTTGTTAAGTTATTGATCAGTTTGGTTGGAATATTTGAAAAATTTTGTCTCCATCTTTAAAATCTAATAGTTTACTGGAACATATCTTGGCATTGATTACGCTATATTATTTTTTCCAGGCAAATGGTAGACCCTTTCATCCTACTTTTATTTACAAAAATTTTCCCTGGACTTCAGTTTTAGATATTATTTCTATTCCATTGTTTGGTTTTTCTTTTTTCAGATGCACAAGTTTTACATATATTTTTTTTTCTTTGCCCGTGTTCCATTCCAACCACTTTCTTTATGATACTTCTTAGTTTTTTCTTCATCATATTTTTATTGATGGCTTCACATCCCTTCTTCAATGCCCATTACTAAATTTTCATTTTAATCTATTTTTCCTTGGCTATCTTTATTTTAGTCTTTAGTTCTAAGATGATTTTCTTTTTATACTTATTATTACCTGAGTTCAAACAGCTTTCATTTTCTTTCTTTCTGATTTGTTGTTTTGTCAATTACTTTTTATTATTTGCATTTCTGATTCGGTGGCTTTTAACTTCCCCAAATACTTGAGTATATTTGTAACAGTGTGCAGTTTTGCATTACAGTTCTCATTCCTTCTTTTCTTTTTTTTTTTTTTTTTATTTGAGTGATGGTGAGGTTTCAGCCATCTGAAATATTTTGATTTTCTTTCTCTATTTAACTTTATAGTAGCTTTGTACATGGTCTGCTTTCTCTATTCATTTCATTATTGGGATGGTTTATAAGATTTGTAGTTTATGAGTGCCCTGTAGTTCATGAGTGCCCTCTTCTGTCTGTGTTGTGATGTACAGTTTCTTTAAAGGTTTGCTTCTGTTTCCTCCTTCCCCTCCCCTTGTCTGCTGCTGCAGAGAACTAGAAAATTTTATAGCTGCATTATCTCCCCTCTGCTTCCTCTTTCTCCATGATTTTTATGGCTAATTTGGGAGATGTTGTATGTCTTCTGATATTTTGGTCCTTTGTCCTTCTTTTTCCCTTTATTTCCAAATCTCCAAAGAAGCCTCTGTTGCTGGTAGAAAACCTGGTCCCAGGTAGTTAGGCCCACCTGATCCTGCATCAAACAGAGAAACAAGTCTCTTTCTTTGGTGAGGAGGTGAGTTTATTGAAGATGCATCAACAAGGAACTGGAGAAAAGAAAAACTTTTTTAGCCCACTTCAAAGAGAGAAGAATTGGTTGGGCTTTTATAACTGCAAACAGGCAAAGAAACGGCCAGAAGCCAGAAGAAAGCAGAAAGGAAAAAAAAATAATAATAATTAAAATATATATATGAGAAAGCTGTTCTGTCAGCATCTCCTTGTTATCTTGAAGTCCTGAAGCCTCTCCTCATTCAGTTTTGTTTTTCAAAAAGCCAGGTCTTTATCAAACCGTGTGGTGGTTTCCTCCTGTGGGCAATGCTGGGAAAGTTGCTGGGAGGAGAGAGCAAGTTTTTTTGTTGTTGAGATTAGAGCAACAGCAAATTATTTTAACAAGGGCTTTTCATGGTCAGAATAACTCAAGGCTGCTTGAATGAAGTGATCTTAATAAACGGTATTTTTTTTCTATTGGCTATTGAAGACTATACTAAGCATTTTCCAGCTAAAGAATTATATTGAGTATTTTTCTACTTATCCAGCTATCACCTCTTCATTACTTTTCACATACTTTTACCCCAAAAGCTATGTCCTCAGAGACACCCACCTCCGATCCCGTGCAGTTCTGGGTCCTGCCTGTATTCAGGCATCTGTCCTTTGACTGGACTTTGGGTTTGGAGAGTTTAGCTTGTTCTGTTGTTCTGTATTGTTTCTGGAAGACATGGAAAAAAAAATATGGATTTAACCAGCTACCCAGACATTTATATGTATTTTTCATGTTGCCAATTTAATAGATTAAAAATGACATCTCATTTCTGAAATTATTAGCATTTGTTAGTATAATAGTGAAGTTGAACATATCTTCATATATTCATTGCCCATTTTATGGATCAGTTTATGATTTTTATTTATTACTTGTTTATCCATTTTTCCATTGAGTCTCCAATAGAAAAGTGGGCAGAGTAAATGAACTGTAAATTTATTTTGCTTTTCTAGGAGCTCCTTCAATATTAAGGTTATCATCTCTATTGCAAATATATTGCATTTTTTTTTTGATATTTCAGTACTTTAGTTTGATTTCCTGTATTTTTTGTTTTATTATGCTATTATGATTATTTTTTCCATGATAATTTCTAAGAAATTATGGCTTACAGAGAAGCTATTATTATATATTTTTTTGTATAAAAAGATAACTAACTTAATGATTTTACTACTCCTGGTAGGGTTTTTATTGATTCTTTTGGACTTACTAAGAAGGAAATTTGATTTACTCTCAATATTGATAACTTTCTTTTTTAGTCTAATATTTATACTGCTAATCTCATCTGATTGTATGAATTGGATTATCCATAATAATTAATGTTGACTAATATTGTTATTAGAGGCCATGCTTCTTGTCCCTGACTTTCACAGGAATGATTAGTTTATTTTATCATGGAGTGTGATATAGTTATTGGTTTAAAAGCATATTGCTTTATTGTCCAAAAATCTTCCATTCAATGGGATTTTCAAATTAATTTGGACACAGTGATTCATGAAATTTTCCCTTTAAAATCACCTGTGTGTATGTGATTTTAATACTTTTACATTTGTAATTTAAAGTATTTCTATTTTTCTCTGCATTTTTAAATGGGTTAACTAAAGATTTATTTATTTGCTGTTAATTTCCAATTAACTGACCTGAATTATTATTTTTTTCTGTTTTCTAATACCTACTTTGGGTTCATTTGCCCAATATTTAAGTACTTATTATATTTTCAGTTCTGTTAAAGAAACTGGGGATATAGCAGGATTGGAGAAACTGATGTTCCCATGAGATGGTGTATAGGTACAGACACACTAGAACTTAATGAATAAATAATAGCCAATAATGCTGCATGTATTTGTTAGCTCCATGGGAAAAAAGTAAAACTGAATCAAAGCAAATGTAATTTTAAATAGAAGTGTTTACTGTTATTAATTACTTTCTTCTCTTTTTCTTAGTCTTTTTTAAATATATTTTTCCTTCAAATGGTTAGTTATCTTCTCTGTTTTTATACCTTTCTAATAATTATGCTATTTAAAGCAATTAATATTTGTCTTAAATGTTAATATATTATTGTGCCAGTTTGAATGTATTGTGTTCCCCAAATGCCATTATCTTTGTGGTCTTGTGTGGGGCAGACCCTTGGGTGCTGGTTGGATTTGCTTGGAGTGTGCCCCACCCAGCTGTCGGTGATAATTTTGATGAGATGTTCCCATGGAGGTGTGGCCCCACCCATTCGGGGTGGGCCTTGATTGGTGGAGCTACTTAACTTTTGTTACTGAAATGATTTAAGTTTTTGTGATACTGTGATGAAATGAACGTATTTTGTGTATTTGGAAAGATAATGTCATTTTGGGTGCCAGGGGGTGGAATGTGCCAGTTTGAATGTATTGTGTCCCCCAAATGCCATTATCTTTGTGGTCTTGTGTGGGACAGAAGTTTTTGGTGCTGGTTGGATTTGCTTGGAATGTGCCCCACCCAGCTGTGGGAGATGATTCTGATGAGATGTTCTCATGGAGGCGTGGCCCCGCCCATTCAGGGTGGGCCTTGATCGGTGGAGCTATATAAATGAGCTGACTCAGAGGAAAGAGAGTGCAGCTGGGAGTGATGTTTTGAAGAGAAGCAAGCTTGCTAGAAAGGAACGTCCTGGGAGAAAGCCGTTTTGAGGCCAGAGCTTTGGAGCAGATGCCAGCTGCCTTCCTAGCTAACAGAGGTTTTCCGGAGGCCATTGGCCATCCTCTAGTGAGGGTACCCGATTGCTGATGTGTTGCCTTGGACGCTTTGTGGCCTTAAGACTGTAACTGTGTAGCGAAATAAATCCCCATTTTATAAAAGCCAATCCATCTCTGGTGTTTTGCATTCTGCAGCATTAGCAAACTAGGACAGATTTTGGTACCAGAGAAGTGGGGTGCTTTTGCTGCTGAGTCTGCAAATACCAAACATGTTGGAACGGCTTTTTAAATGGATATCCTTGTTTTAAAGTGGCACAGAATTTGGCAAAATTGAGTCCTGGTGTCAGATGGAAGGAAGAATCTGGAAGCAACAACCTGGAATATTTAGCTGAGGAGATCTCCAGACTACATGTGGAGGATATACCCTGGCTTCTCCTTGCAGCTTATAGTAAAATAAACTTAGAACTGAACTCTTGGGTTCAAAGAAACCAGAAGCTGATGGCTTGGAAAATTATGAGCTTCCAGGGGGTGGAATTCCAGAAGCTACAGCCCAACGTGAGGATGTAACCAAACATGGAACCCAGCCGCCATTTCAGTACAAGCCAAGATTGGAAAAGGAGTTATCCAGAAAGGATTTGTGGAAGGTCCTATTGTCTAATGGCTTTGATCCCTGTGTGCTTCATGCAAAGCCAACAGAATTTTTGCGAAATGTTTATAGACAGAGCCATTGCCGGTCTGGACTGGAGGAGACAGACAAGGAAAAAATTAAAGGAAAAATCTCTTCAAAGAGCCATGGAGGTTGAGGTCTGGAGTCAGGAGGTCTCGGGCTGAGAGAGCGGAGCAGCCCACACGCAGGGAAAGGGTGAGTTTGCCCTGGAGGTCGAGGGTGGGCCTTCCACCTCGTTGCTCAGGAAATGTCCTGCCACCCCAAACCCCAAAGAGGGTGGAGCACATTCCCAGGGAATTGGGGAGAGCCTGGCTGCCACCACGCTGTTCTGAAGGGGTTGAGCGTGTGCCCCGGAGATGGAAGGGAATCCGGGAGCTGCCCCGATGTTTGAGGAGGGTGGGGCCGAGAAGGTGGTCTCCCCAATGTGTGGATATGTTGGAGCACTCACCCAAGCATTTGGAGAGGAAACAGCTGCCAAAAAGGCCCTTGGGAAGGGTTAGGCTCCCGCTCTCTCAAGCCCCAAGGATGCAACATTGTTCTGTAAATGACTCTCGGACTTTGAATTCTAATGGAGTTTGTCCTGCAGGTTTTAGGAACTGTTTTGCTCCTGTTAACCCTGTTTTCCTTACTGTTTCTCCTTATGGCAAAGGAAATGTTTATCCTATGAATGTCTCTCCTTTGTATATTGGAAGCATATAACTTGTTCTAGGTTCACAGATCCACAGCTAGAGGGGAATTATGCCTTAGAACTGACCATGCCTAAATTGATTTTGATGGGATTTTGTACTTAACTTTTGTTACTGAAATGATTTAAGTTTTTGTGATATTGTGATGAAATGAATGTATTTTGTATTTGGAAAGATAATGTCATTTTGGGTTCCAGGGGGTGGAATGTGCCAGTTTGAATGTATTGTGTCCCCCAAATGCCATTATCTTTGTGGTCTTGTGTGGGACAGAAGTTTTTGGTGCTGGTTGGATTTGCTTGGAATGTGCCCCACCCAGCTGTGGGAGATGATTCTGATGAGATGTTCCCATGGAGGCGTGGCCCCGCCCATTCGGGGTGGGCCTTGATCGGTGGAGCTATATAAATGAGCTGACTCAAAGTGGAAAGAGAGTGCAGCTGGGAGTGATGTTTTGAAGAGAAGCAAGCTTGCTAGAAAGGAACGTCCTGGGAGAAAGCCGTTTTGAGGCCGGAGCTTTGGAGCAGATGCCAGCTGCCTTCCTAGCTAACAGAGGTTTTCCGGAGGCCATTGGCCATCCTCCAGTGAGGGTACCCGATTGCTGATGTGTTGCCTTGGACGCTTTGTGGCCTTAAGACTGTAACTGTGTAGCGAAATAAATCCCCATTTTATAAAAGCCAATCCATCTCTGGTGTTTTGCATTCTGTAGCATTAGCAAACTAGGACAATTATGTTCTTGTATTATTAATAATTCAACGATCTCATTCTTATTTTAATTTCCTCCCTCTAACCTCCAATGTTTTATTTGTCAAGTTTTAGGCTTTATGTGTTCATTAATTTATGCTTTACTGTGATTAAAAAATATAATTTGTACATTTTTTATTTATTCAAACTATTGACGCACCCCGCCCTTTGTGATCATCTATTCTAAGATATCTGATGTGATTGACAGAATTTAAAACAGCCCTGTGACCTTCACTGTTACTCTCATGATTGGCAAAAGGGCAATGAGCTGGGTTGGCCAAATCTAATCACATGAACCCTTTAAAAGTAGAGTTTTCTCTGGCTAGGGGCAGAGAAAGGGGCAGGTGGTGAAGTCAGAGAGATTGGAAGCACAAGAATTCAATGTGCCATTGCTGGATGAAGATGGAGGCGACGCCATGAGGAGGAACGGGGCGATGTGACAATGGGAGCATCCCCGGCTGATGGCCAACAAGGAGACGGGGACGTCAGTCCTACAACCACAAGACACTGGATTCTGCCAACAACCTAAATGAGCTGGAAATGTGTTGTCTTTTCCCCCAGAGCCTAGAGATAAGAGCCCAGAGTACCTGACACCTTGACTTTGACCCTGTCAGTCTCTAAGCAGAGAACTGAGTGGAGTCGGCTTGATTTTCTCACCTAAACAGAACTGTGAGATAAGTGGGTGTTGTTTTAAGCTGGTATGTTTGTAATAATTTGTTACAGAGGAACAGAAAACTAATAAATCTGGCTGTACAAATGAACTGCTACATGACCAGAATTTTTCATTTAGCATAATTATATAGGCAGTGCCCCTATGCTATCTATATAAATTCTATGAACTTCATTGATAATGGCTAAATGATATTTTTATCATGCAGGGAGAGAATAAATTACCTAACCATTCCTCTATTTTTTTACCTCAAATATTTCTTTTTTTTTTTTTTCACTAACTTAAAAAATTCTGTAATAACAATCTTTGAATGGAAACATTTTGGGATTTTCCATGTTTGTCTTAGAAAAAACTTTCAAGGAAATGAAAGTGGTAAATCAAAAAGTTAGAACATTTTAGGACTGTTGATTTATGTTGCCCAATTTATTTCTTTAAAATTTGCACTGGAGCTACATCCAACTACATATGATTGCTGAGTCATTTTTATCACCACTCAGATATGGCAATACAGTGAAGCTAATGAAGCTTATGCTTCAGACTTCCTAAACTGCACAGTCCCTTTCCAGGGCCCAGGTGTTTTCATAACTAATATTAAAATTTTAATTTTATGTTGTTTTTCTTCAAGAGTACGCCCAAAATTGTATAGGCTTTAGGTCTCATAAAACCTGATCTGCCCCTAAACCTACCCTCACAAGCATTAGACAATTGCTGTTACTAAAGGCAAATAATTTTAAAATGCAATTAAAAATGAAAAAAGAAACAATTAAAAATTACAAACTTTAAAAACCATGAGTAAAGATAAGCATATTTTGTTAATTCATCAGTATCAAACATAATTTTGATGGAGACAAAGCCATAGCTAAATACATTATTTATCCTAGTTAAAGTAGGGTAACTTGTATCTTTGGCACCTACTTGTATTATGTAGCTTTAATAATGTGTCCATCCATGTTGCATATACACACTGAACATTGTCCTCCAGTTTGGCTCTGCAGACACAGACAAGTGCTGCCCAGATGCCTCTTTAAGGAGAGACTCACTGCCCTGCTGCAGGGCAGTCACCAGATGGCTTTCAGCTGCCAGCCCCTTCAGGAATTGTCTCAGCTGCAGTGCGTGGCTTTGCTTAAGGTCATGCTCTCCCACGGCTTTTGATCCAGTTGGAGATATAATGACCCAATTATTTTGGCCCAATGTGAACCAACTTTGATGGGACATTTTAGCTCTCAATGGGGTAGGCCAAAACTGTCTTCTGGCCCCCATCACAGCTTGACATCTACTGTGTCCAATCTTGTGTCTTTCCCCCTCTCTTTTACTGGTGTTGATCTAAAGGGTACCCCCTAATAAATATCCTGCACAGTAAGCACAGTCTCAGAATCAGCTTCAAGAGACCCAGTGGTTCTTTAAGCATGCATATTGATTATGTGAACACTGCAACAACAACAACAAAGTAACAATACAGAATTCAAGAATAATTCCAGAACCTGATTACTTAAATAAATTAATCTCAGTAGAATTCAAGAAAATATCAATATTAGTACCCTCCTCCCCCATTTCTTCTATCTCCTTTTTCCCCCTATCCCTTGGCTAATACATTGAACATGTTCTATAGCTTTCTGGTCACTCTTAGCATAATTCTTACAGACAGTTACAGAGAATAAAATTTCAGACCAGTGTTATATCAGAACTGCAAACTCTCATCCAATTACAAGTCTGCCTGGGTTGGGTCTGCTTCAAACCAGGGAGCCTGCTACAGAAGAGGGAACTTGATCAGCTTATTCTTTATTTTAAGTGCTTCTGCTTTCTCCATTTACCAGCTTTTATTTTAAGTCTCTGCACTGTTGCATGGTACAGAGTTATAGAGGAGAGGTCAGTGGCAATATTTGACTAATATAATTACAATCTGAATTTTGTGTCTTTGGGCTGTGATGCTGTGGTGTCTGCAGCTAAAGTCTTTCCTCCTTTTTAAAATTTTTTTTCCTAAAATTTCCTTGGAGACACCTTTTTTTCTCCTTAAAAAATTTTTTTTCTCAAAGTTTCCTTTGAGACACTCATCATTTGCAGTGTCTTTAACTTGGATAAAAGACTAATCTGTTAGTGCCCCCCTCCCCATCCTCTTGTTAGCCAACCCACTTTCTGGAGACACTTTGGC
Organism: Choloepus didactylus; assembly: GCF_015220235.1. Classification (NCBI taxonomy): domain Eukaryota; kingdom Metazoa; phylum Chordata; class Mammalia; order Pilosa; family Megalonychidae; genus Choloepus; species Choloepus didactylus. Next base: position 119,974,144 of record NC_051316.1, read on the forward strand.
CTGCCATGCAATCCTTCTAGTCAGAAACTTTTCCAAAGATGGCCTTGTCTAGCCCCTTGCAGTGGAGCCATGTCAGGTCCAAAGGAAATGTACACACATTCTTTCCTTACCAGGTTCTGTAATGTGGTCTCTTTCCTAACGTAGCCCCGTGTTTTTGTTCTGTGGCCAAGAGGTACAACTTCAGCCATAGCCCGGGCATCCTCCACCAGTGAGATAACAGACCCAGGACACACGTGTCAAGCTCTCCCAGGGGTTCCTCTGAAGCCTTTCCCAGCTCACCAACAACCCTTCCCAGAAGAGTCCTCATGGCTGATTCTTCCGTCTCTCCATGGATTGTTCAACTTCTCTAAACAGCCTGGAGGAGAGCGATGGGCTAATGTGAGCAGAACTGGTTTCACAATATTTAGCATATCCTGCATACGTGGTTTGGCCAACTTTGGGAACTCTGGTAACTTCAATATTGAAATACTATTTCAGCAAATTAACAGTATTGTTAATTTTGATAACAAAATTATCAACATTTCCTAAATAATAATGCATCAACTGTTTTCCTTTCTCACTGTCTCTACCCCTACCATAGCCATGAGAAAACCTGGGTTGATGTAACTGTCAACCCAATGTAAATACAGTTATCTTTTACTTTTCATTTAGCATAAGGTTCTCCATGCTGCTATCTTTAAAACAGCTAAATCAGCTACATAAAGTATTTAAGGAGTTGAATAAATTTCCATTGTGTATATTATAGTTTAAATACTTTCTGTGGCTGTACCTTTATCTGATTTTCAGTCTTCCTTCTCTTGACTATACTACAAAAAAATCTCAATTTAAATAGTTTTTTTTTGGGGGGGGTTGGAACATTTACCAGCAATGAATTCCTAGTTGAATTATTAGTAGATCAAAAGAATGAATATGTGTATTATTCTTGATATATTTTGCCATATTCATTTCCCCCAATACTTGTGTTAACCTACATTATCAATATAGTCCTTTGAAAAAGATGTATAGAAGTAATTCAGAAAAATAAATTAGAGGAAAATAGAATTGACCTAAAATATATATCCCACAAATAGGAAACAAAGACTCTAGTGTTTATATCTTAAATTTGATAGAGTTCTCATACTTTATTTATGGACAGATTCTCCAGATGGTGGCACTTCATTGGAATGTAGGCATTCTCAGTCTCAACTCATGCCCCGATCTGTAAAATAGGAATTAGGATCCAATAGAACTAGAAATATAGTAGGTCAAGTCTGTGGCCCTGAAGGAAGGAAATTTCATGAAATGCAGAGAGCTAATATCTGACAAAGGAGATTAAAATATTGTTATTTTTAGTAATAGTAGGAGTCAAAAATAAAAAAAATTAAATTCATCAAGAAGCTACAATGTTTCAAAATTTGTACACTCTGAGTAAAGTTGTCTTGAAAAACATGCAGAATAAAGTGATAGCTATAAGGAGAAACTGAAAAATCCACCAGCATACTTACAGAATACAATAACCTTCTTTTAATGATTTTTAGATTAAGCAGACAAAAAATAAATTACATAAATAGAAGATATAGACAGTGAAGTTAATAAACTTGATTAAATAGATATGTGTAGAGCTGTGGAATGAACTTTCAGAGGACACACCTTCTTATCAATGCCATGAGAACATTAATACAAATTGATCATAAACTAGGCGATAAGGCAATTCTCAATAAATTTTTAAAAATCCGTACTACATAGACCACATTCTCAGATGACAGAAAAATTAAATTAGACCTAAAAAATGAGAAAGATGAATTTTTAAAAATCATTTAAAAATTAAAAAACACATTTCTAAGCTCATGGGTAAAAATTTATGAATATATATTTATAATATGTAGAATATATTAAAAATTATGAATGTAAATAATGAAATTAAGCATACAAAGCCCACAGAATAAAGTATAACTGGTCAGTTGAGAAAATTTATGTAAAATGCTTGTATCTAATTTTATTACATTGTAACAGTGACTTTTTAAATATAATCTTCAAACTGTAAGTAAGCAAGAAATTGTAAAGTAGCCTTAAAAAGTAACCTTCAAAGCTGGAAACAGGCTATAATGGAAGCTCTTATTCTCACAAAGGAGCAATATGTAAATGTAAAGTTTGCACCTTTCACAAGTGTCACCTCGCTCCGGAAGAAAACAGGAAAACAGGAAACAACTAAATTGATTACCTCCCTTGATTACCCATTGGCTAATGGGCTTAGCCAATTAAAGAATCACTGGAAGATTGCCCCAAACCTCCCAGATATAGATAAACCTTTTGTCTATCACTCTTGTTGCATGCTAATTAAATGATTATCTCTCTTTGTCTCTGAACCTGAGTATAAAACACAATTGAAGAAACACTTTGGGGAGTCAGATTTGGGAAAGCTTCCCCTGTCTTTTTGCCAGTGTAAATAATAAACCCTCTTTTCCTCTTCAGCCTAGCTTGGTGTGACTTCTATTAGCCACACCAAGCAAAGAACTCATATTTGGGAAGTGCCCTTCTACAACGTGAGGAAAGGAAGGAGTAAGAGAGAAGAGAGAGAAAAAAATGGAATAAGGAGAGAGAAAAATCTTATCATTTACATAGTATTTACCATGTACCTTTCCACTATAACCTACTGGTTCAGTAGGGTACCTTCAAGTTCTAATGTGTCACAGTCTGAGAGATTGTTCTTAAGATCTTGAGGGCAGGGAAGTGTGTGATATCCACTCCCAGATCATTCTTCAGCATCTCACCATCTCTATTATGAGAATATCTAGAGGGGTATTGACAGTGATGACAATCAAGGGCTGAGAGGAACATGGAAATGTTCATTCTGATTTGTGTTTTGCTTTGACAAACACATATGCATTTTTCTCAGTTAATTTGCATAATAATCTCAAAAAGTGGTAATGGTTTGAGGCTGTTTGTACCCCAGAAAAACATGGTCTTAAATCTAATCTATTCCTGTGGGTATAAACCCATTGTAAGCAGGACTTTTTGATGAGATTACTTCAGTTAAGGTGTGACCCACCTCATTCAGGATGGGTCTTAATCCTAGCACTGGAGTCCTTTATAAACAGAATGAATACAGAGAGAAAAAGAGAGAGAGAAAGAGAGAGAGAGAGAGAGAGGGAGAATGCCAGCCAGTCACAGGAAGCAAGAAGCTGAAATGGAACCCAGGACAGAAGGAAGAGACCAGAAGATCCCACAATATGCCTTGCCACATGAAAGAGGAGCCCAGGATTACCAGCAACTGGTCTTCAGGAAGAAAGCATGGCCTTGATGATGCCTTTATTTGGATATTGTCACAGCCTCAGAGCTGTAAGCTAATAAATTCCCATTGTTGAAGCCAACTCCTTTCATGGTATTTGCTTGGAACAGCCTAGGAAACTAAAACAGCAGGTATTACATTATTATAATACAGATGATGAAACTGAGACTCATAACAATTAAGATCCCATAGGTTGTAAGTGATATATTCTAAATTTCAAACCATTGTCATTTGACCTTTCCACTATAAACCTACTTGTTCAATAGGGTATCTTCAAGTTCTAATGTGTCACAGTCTGGGAGATTGTTCTTAAGATCTTGAGGGCAGGGAAGTGTGTGATATCCACTCCCAGATCATTCTTCAGCATCTCACCATCTCTATTATGAGAATATCTCAGGGGGTATTGAGAATGATGACAATCAAGGGCTGAGAGGAACACAGAAATGTTCATTCTGATTTGTGTTTTGCTTTGAGTTGACTACAAATCTTACTGTGTCTTCTTGAGAAAACCATGGGTGACCCTGTACTCTCAAGAGAAATTAAATATGAAGGGCTTAACCTCATTTGAAGGACCTGGCCTCCACAGCTTTCCCTTTGGGGAAGATGAAAGTGAAGTGAGTGTGTTCAAGGATGCCCAGTTTATTTGGAGAGGTAGAGTTGCATAATAGTCAGGAGACTGTGTCTGGCATCAAACTGCCTGGATCCCAGCCCCACTGTGTATCTGATCTTAACCAACTAGTCATTCAATCTCTTTTAAACTCAGGCTGTTCATTTGGAAATTGGAGGTGATAATATGGCTGTTAAAATGAAGTAAAAATTATTAATATCAACTCATAGGGATAGTGTGTGTATTAAATTACAGGAAAAATCCCACACGGGAGTAGAGGAAGCAGGACAGGGAAGGAGAGGAAGTTAAGCAAGGGTGAGATCTCAGGCCACTGTCCCCAGAGGGTAGCTTCAGCCTGGTCTCCCAGAGGAAACCTGGGGTGTAGGTCACCCTTCAAATTTGTGTATCACTCCCGTGGTGATGTACAAGACTCATGGCAAGTTTAAAGGTCAAAAGTTCAATTATCAATTTGCAAAAGTTAGAGAAAAAGTTATCACAAACATTAGGAATTCCCTTCAAAGTCAACATGACAAGTCTGTGCAAATGCCGCTGCCATTGTACCTTGACAATGGTCCTGCAAATAGCTATTTGCTAACAGAGACCATAGACTGTTTTCATCATTCCATTGAAGTGAAGAGAGAGGAATTTCACATAAAAAACAAAGACTACATGCAGAAAAAAAGACTGGATCTGGGAAAAGAGGCTGAATGTATCCATGGTGGGAAAAGAAACAAAAAAGACCCTGATTTTGGTATCCTCATCTCTGTCATTAGATGAAGACTCTGAATTGTACTGCCCTATATGATTTTAATTTTAATTGTCTTTGGGATGCATACATGGCAAACTTGGTTTCAGTTACTTCTGCAGCTGTGCTTATTTTTCATAGTTTGCATTTGCTGTAATTGACTAATCTTGTTTGTCCCTTCTGATCTTTATAAATAAGGCTGCAGAGAGAAAGAGGTGAGAAGGTTAAATGGAATTGAAATTCTTGTAATTGTGATCAGGATTCTTGTTTCAGAAGTAGTAAATATGACTACTATAGCCTCCTCATTCTTTTATTTAATAAATATTTTAAAGGCCTATTATGTATGCTATTACATTTGTATCAAAATCAATCAAGATTTATATGTGTGTGCAGATCCTTAATATCACTGAGACTGAATGTCTTTATCTACCAAATAGGGAGAAAATACCTGCCTCTGAAAGTATTTGAAGATTAAACAAAACAACTTGTAAGGTATCATGTTCATACTAAATGAAATCTTGTAAAGACCAAAGCAATTCAGGCCATTTTAGACCTTCACATCCCATAAAATACAGAACATTTAGCTCCTGGCCACTTACCTGTAATAATGGCACACACCTCACTTTCAGCCCTAGCAGATTCAGGAAGAGAAACAACAGGAGCAGACATTGTGGAGTGTCTCTGATAGGCCATGCATTGTAATGCTAAACATGATTACCTTCTAGGTTATCTTATTTACTCCTCAAACAATTTTGGAATTAAGTATTTTTCTTCCTAATTGGTAGAGAACAAAATTAATCTCAGTGGGATTCAAAACTTGCCGACAGAATAATGAGTAGAGACAATAACATGAAAATTGACTTTCAACATTGATTTTAGATTGATTTAAAATCTAAACTGATTTCAATACATATGTAATATTTCATATAACAGGCATTTAAAAAATATCTTTTGAGACCCAGTCCATGAGAAGTGAGGAGAGCATCCATGCAGAGGGGCAAGGGGAGTCAGAACCCAAGCAGGAGTAGAGGGGGGCCCTCAAGGGAGAAGGGGCAGCCTGGCATGGGGTGCCAGAGCCTAAGCTGGGTGAGAAGGGTGTCCATGAGGACATGGGGCATAAGAGATCATGGAGAGTCAGAGATCAAGCAGGGCGAGGGGGGCACCCACATGTGGATGAGCAATTAGAACCCAAGCAGGGTGAGGGGAACAATCTTGCAGAGGGCAGCATGGTCTGGTGTGTGAAATCTTGAGCAGGTGGAGGAAAGGCTCAGAGAGTGGGAGCTGACAAGTGTGGCTGACAAGTGCAGGGAGCTCACAAATGTAAGTCCACATGGAGGTGCTGCCCAGAATTTGTGATTGTAGCTTGCATAGGGAGAGGAAGGAGTCCTTGTCTGGTCATGGGAGACAGTGTATGTGAGAAGCCTGATCAATGAAACAAAGGACATTATTAGAAATAAGAGAAGCCAAGTTTCTCATTGTCAGAGAAGGCAGTTAAATACAGGAAGGGAGAAAGCTGGAATAAGCCCTGTGGTATTGACTGAAACTGGATCTGTCACTGAATTCATAGATTTCAATATTAAAGTTAGTTATGAAGGTGAATATAGATAGAAATGTGTTTGTGTGTATAACACATACATGTGTACATATGTACTTACACACGTGTGCCCCCCATGTGTTCATTGAGAACTCCTGGGAGTAGCAATCTCTGCTTCCAAAGACTTTCCACACCTCCTGGCTTATAATCCTTCTTATATGTGGCTGGGTTTTATTAGGTAGTATTTTTTGAGGAGTTTTGCATTTGTGTTCATAAGAGATATTGATGTGCAGTTTTCTTTCTAGTGATTAATTGGTCTGATTTTGGTATTTTCATAATATTGGCCTCATAGTATGATTTAGGGGCTATTCACTCTATTTCTTGATGAATCTGTAAGGATTGGCATTTTTAAATGTTTGATAAGGTTTACCAGTTTGACCATCTGGCTCTCAATTGTTTTGGTGGGAAGTTTTTCTAATTACTAATTCAGTCTCTTTACTTGTACATTGTGCTGGTTTGTATATTTATGTCCCCTAGAAAATGCCATATTCTTTAATGCATTCTTGTGGAGGCAGATGTATTAGTGTGGATTGGGTTGGAGCCTATTGGTTCAGTGTCCTTGGAGATGTGACCCACCCAACTGTAGGTGATAACTCTGATTGGATAATTTCCATGGAGATGTGGCCCCACCTATTCAGCGTGGGCCTTGTTTGGTTTACTAGAGCACTATATAAGCTCAGACAGAAGGACCAAGCTTGCTACAGCCAAGAGGGACACTTTGAACAATGCACAGAAGCTGAGAGAGGAGCTGGAGCTGAGACAGACATTTTGAAGATGGCCATTGGAAGTTTATGCAGACATTTTGGAGAACGCCATTTTGAAATGCAACCTGGGATCAAGCAGATGGCAGCCACATGCCTTCTTAGCTAACAGAGGTTTTCCAGATGCCATTGGCCATCCTACAGTGAAGATACCCTTTGTAGTTGGACACTTTATGGCCTTAAGAAAATAACTGTGTAAGCAAATAAACCCCCTTTTATAAAAGCCAATCCATTTCTGGTGTTTTGCATTCCAGCAGCATTAGCAAACTAGAACATAGATCTGTTCTTATTTTCTAATGTTTCTTGAGTCATTTTTCAGTAGTTTGTGTTTTTCTAGGAATTTGTTGATTTCATCTAAATTATCTAATTTGTAGGTGTGCCGGTTTGGATGTATTATGACCCACAAAATGCCACATTCTTTGATGCAATATTGTAGGAGCAGATGTATTAATGCAGGATTAGGTTGGAATCCTTTGATTGTTTTCATGGAGATGTGATTCAATCAATTGAGGGTGAGACTTTTGATTGGATAAGTTCCATGGAGGTGTTACCCCACCCATGCAGGGTGGGTCTTAATTAAATCACTGGAGTCCTATAAAAGTGTTCACAGAGAGAAGGAAGAGCTGCTGCAGTGGAGACACTCATTTTGGAGATGGCCATTGAAAGTAGACTTTTGCTAGTTCAGAGTTTGCCTGGAAGAAACTAAGAGAATCCCCCAGATGCCTAGAGAGAAACATCCTAGGAGAAAGCCATCTTGAAACCAGAACCCTGGAGCAAATGCCAGCCATGTGCCTGTGCCTTCCCAGATGACAGAGGTTTTTCAGATGCCAATGGCCTTTCTCCAGTGAAGGTACCCTATTGTTGATGCCTTACCTTGGATACTTTATGGCTTTAAGACTATAACTTTGTAACCAAATAAACCCCCTTTATAAAAGCCAATGCATTTCTGGTTTTTGCAAAATGGCAGCATTAGCACACCGGAACAGTAGGCATGCAATTTTTTTTATAGTATTCCCTTGCAATCTTTTTTATTTCTACAAAGTTGGTAATAATACATCATCATTCATTCCTGATATTTAGTAATTTGAGTCTTCTCTCTTTTTTTATTGATTAGTATACTTAAAGATTTTTCAATTTGCTGGTCCTTTAAAAAACAACTTTTGGTTTGGTTGATTTTCTCTGTTGTTTATCTATTTCCCATTTTCATTTAATTTCCACTCTAATCCTAATTATTTCTTTCTTTCTGCTTGTCTTTAGTTTAGTTCACTCTTCTATTTCTAATGTCTTATGTTTAAGATTAGGTTAATTTGAGATCTTTTTCTTTTTTTAATGTTTAGCATTACAGCTATCAGTTTCTCTCTAATTGGTAGTTGAGCTGCATTCCCTAAGTTTTCTTATGTTATGTCTTCATTTTCATCCATCTCAAAATATTTTCCAATTTCCATTGTGATTTCTTTTTTGATCCATTGGTTATTTCGAAGTATGCTCTTTAATTATCATATATTGATGATTTTCACAAATTGTTTCCATTATTAATACCTAATTTATCTCTACAATGATTGAAGAACATAGTTTGTATGATTGAAATTCTCTTCTGTTTATTGTGACTTGTTTTATGGCCTAGCATATTATCTACCCTGGAGAATATTCCAGAGGAACTTGAGAATAATATAAATTATGTTGTTTATATTTATTATAATTATATGTTATTATATATTATATTTATTAATATAAATTAGTTTGTATTGTTAAGGTCTTTTATTTTCTTGTTGATCTTCTGCCTACTTTTTTAAGTCCCCAAATATTATTTTTGAATTGTCTGTTTTTCCATTGAATTCTGTCAGTTTTTCTTCACGTATTTGGGGCTCTCTTGTTAGATTTATAACATCTGTTTATAGTTGTTATACCCCTGATAGATTGACTCTTTTGTCCTTGTTAAAAATCCCTCTTTATCTCTACTAACATTTTTCAAAGACTGTTTTAGTTTCCTGGCTGCTAAATCAAATACAATGCAATGGGCTAGCTTAAACAACAGGAATTTATTGGCTCACAGCTTTGAGACTAGGAGAAGTCCAAAATCAAGACATCATCAAAGCAATGGTTTCTACCAGAAGATGGTGGCATTCTGGGCTGGCTGCTGGTGATCAAGGTCCTTGGCTTTTCTGTCACATTGCAATGCACTGGCAGCCGCTCCTGGTTTCTCTCTTCTCTTCCAGGTTCCATTAATGATTGGCTTCTGGCTGCTCCCCCTGGCTTTCTATCTCTAGGTATCCTTCCTTATAAGGCCTTCAGTTATAGGATTAAGGCCCATCCTGACTCAGCTGGACTACACCTTAATTGGAGTAACCTCATCAAAAGGTCCTATTTACAATGGGTTCACACCCAAAGTTAAGAATATGTTTATATGGGATACATAGCTCTAAGCTAACACAGAGAAGATTTTGTCTTATGTTTGTATAGCCACTCTAGCTTTCATTTGGTTACCATTTGCATGGAATATCTTTTCCTATCCTTTTGCCTTTGATCTCTATGTGTCTTTAAATCTAAAATCTAAAGTTTGTCTCCTGTTGACAATATATAGTTGGACATTTTTCTTATCCAGTCTGACAATTTCTGCCTTCCAATTGGATTTTTTAATCCACCCACATTTAATGTTATTGTTGATAAAGTTAGATTTATGTCTACCATTTTTACTTTGTGTTGTCTGTATTTCCTGTGTTTTTGTTTCTCTATTCCTCCTTTATTGCTTTCTTTTGAATTGAGTGACTACTTTCTCATATAACATTTTAATTCTTTTAAAGATTTATTTACTGTATTTGGGGTTTGTGTGTTTTATAATCTTAGTGATTACTCTAGAGTATACCATATAAATATGAACTTAGAATCTTTCTCAGATCCTGCTGCATATTCTTGCCGCTCTTGCCAAGTTTTAGTAAGTTTCCTTTAATAAATATTTCTTAATTTGCTGTATGCCCTTAGGATAATATCCAAGGACTTTAACATTTTTAGTTGTTTTCACCAGTTTTTCCTGTTTTACTGGGAATTCTCACAATAGAGGTCCTTGTGCTGCCATCCCAGAAATGGAAACCAATAGCCCATTTAAGGACTTAAAACAAAAACAAAAACAAAAAAACTACCCTCTCTCTTGCTTCTGTGATTCTCTACATTCTGGATCCTCCTTCTGCCACTTGGGCAGCTTCCCCAGCATCTTTTGTGTCTGTGCCAGTCACTTCTATCTAGACATATGAGTGGACCTGAGGCTTGCTGCTCTCCTCCAACCACGGCCATTCCAAGCTTCGTTCCTCTGTCCCCATAACCTCCAATCAATATGTGCCCATTTCTCCTCTCTCTGGCAAGTCCTTGATGCCCAAACACCTGCTGCATGTTCCTCTGGGTGATCCATTCTCATCCTAAACTCCAACTTTATAACTGAACTCCATGTCCCCTTGTTGCCAACTTGTAGAATTCTTACTCTTCCTTTCAGATCCAACACAAATGTAATCACAGCCTCAAGGCTTTCTAGGCACACTTCTTTCAAGGATTGCTTTCTCCTAATAAGTCCCACACATTCTGCCTACATGGTTGGGCATTCAGGAGCAGGAAATGAGTCAGAGCCTTAAACCATATTTCCTTCTCTTTCCTTGGATTCTTCTCTTAAGTGTGAGGCAATTGGGCTTGGGGAAAGGCTGGAATACTCCCTGACTTACAAACACCTATTAGGGAAAACAAATGTACTTCATAATCAAACAGAACTTGGTTTGGGTCCAAGATCCATTATTTGTAAGAGTACTTTGGTTATTTGTTTAATCTATGAGCCTTAGCTTCTCTATAAAATGATAATAATGATTACATACTTCTTAGGCTTATTAGTAGTCATCAATAAAATAATAGCTATTAATCACCAATCACAGTCCCTGGCAAAACAAAATGAATATATCATACAGATATTAGATTTTTTTCCTCTTTTTCTTCCATTTTCTTTTCACCCCTGTTCTCCCTCAATTCTCCAATAGACTATACCTTAACTCTGAGATAGGTTCTGGTTATTCAACTTGGTAGATTTTTTTTATTAACACTAACTCTTGGTTTCTCTTAAAAATTTGTAAAGGCTCCAATCACTGAGATCTCAAAGGTGGTATTTTTCTTTATTGTGTGTGTGTGTGTGTGTGTGTGTCTGTGTGTGTGTGTTTGGCAAAAAACAAAAACTGGAAGGATGAGGGCTTTGTAACCAGAAGGAAGAAATTGAATTTCAGCTCTATGATTTTCTAACTAAGAAGTATAAAAGAGAGTCAGATAATCTCTTTGGCTTCAATTCCATCTGGTGTAAAATTGCCATAAGTATGCCTAAGTTTTAGTCTAGTGAGAATTCACTGTTAAGTATTGAACAGATCTTTCTTCTTATCTTGACTTTTCTCTCTCTGCTCTCTCTATCTCCCATCCTATCATGAAGCAAATCAAGTTATTATCTAGACTATGTTTCCTCATAATGGATGCTGTGTGCACCACGGGGATTCAGACACCTATTCACTCAGCTTCTGGGAATTTGGCTGATGATGGAACACAGCTGAACCCCCCTTTGGGGATTGCCTGTATCTGGAGAAAATCACCCACTTCTGGGAATGGATGACATTCCATGACTCTTCCACACAGGGGTTCAAAGAAAGACCCGGCCACCCAGCCTGAATTCAGGATATCTCTAAAGGGGGTTTAGGCTTCAGAGATCTATGTGAGATTGGCTGAGGCTTCTGATGATACTGGATTTCAGTCAACTTTTCCATCTGCACAGTCCTTTTCCCTCATTCCCTTATAGGATTTGTTCCCAAGGGCACTCCAAAAGCCAAAGTTCATCTCAGTCTTTTTTACTGGGAAAACTGGCTTGTGGCTGTCTTACACTGATTGTAATTCCATAGATTTACTTAGTAATCCTTACTTTGCTCATCTATTAAACAAAATACAAAAATTGGAATAATATAAGTAAATTCCAGTTATTGGAGCCATATCACTAATTTTGAAATCTCCTTTGTGTTCAACTGAATAGGGAAGTGATGAAAGGCCCAGAAAGGTCATCTTAGCAGACAGAAACATTGCCCATGTGCTGGTGCTTTCCTTTAGGGAGTCTTCTGCCTTCATCAAGCCTGAAAGCTCCATATGTGATTTTCTCTCTGGGAAGAAAATGATGATCTAGACATTATGCAGTAAAGCAGTGACCCATGATCAGCTAGAAAGTTGAGTGATGGCCACTTCCCCTGAGCAATCTACATGATAAAAACATGGGATCTGGGACTTCTTGAGCTCAAGCCCTCCTGAGCAGTATAAAAGAGACTCCCCTAATAAAAATTCTAATTTTATTTTTACATATATTCTTACATATCATTCATAAAAGAACTGAGACACCTAACATAAATACATACAGTGTAATAGGATAAACATAGCCTTATCAATTGAGATAAAGCTAAACTAGTGGTAGATCAGTCAAGTGAAGACTGTGTAATGTTAAGTCACATATGTGTAATAGAAATTCCTTCACATTTTCAGAAAGTGTATCACAATCTCTTCTCTGAGAATCCTTGATATAAACAGAGATGGAGGCAAGATTGGCCTTATTATAGAAACCAGATGACAACCAAGGAAGACTATCAAACCAGATACAAAATAGGATGTCCCTGAGCACTCGTGGTTTGGATAGCTCTACTACCATAGTTAGAAACAATCGTTATGCAACCTTATGCAGTCTAGTGATATCTGTGTATTTTAAGTGTGGTTGCATATGGGGTGACAAAATAGCATGAAATACCCAGACACACTCCCTACTGAGTCAAGATGCAACTCTGAGAGTTAGCCACAGGGTGACTTTTGTGTCTAGACCTTTGATTCACTAGCAATTTTTCATTCTATTTCCTATTATGTGTACTATAGATAATTATATACTACAGTTATATACATCATTTATAATTGATTATTTATATCAGGAAATAGAATATGTGTATATATATATATGTATAGAATCATTTTTTTCCTGGAGTTGGGCCCAGATCTTCCCAGTTTCCCACTTCTGAAGGCCTGGTAACATCATTACCCAAGTTATCATTTAATGAGAAAAGTGAAGAGATGTAATGAATGGAAGAAGTGAAACAAAGAAACAAAAAACAGCTGTAGGGATATTATGTTGTGAAAAAATAGTTTTAAGACAACTTGATGTTGGTTGAATTAGTGTTGCAAGTTCATTTAGTGATATGACTTACTTTAATCACTTTTGAAAGACATTTGGAGATATATATATCAAGAAAAATAAAACTTTTCCATCATGAGCTACAAAATTGTTCATTGCTTTTGATGAAGTAAACCCACTCCTAGGAATTTATTCTAAGATGTAATTAAAAAAAAAAAAAAGGAAAATAAAATATAGGAAGTTGCTCATTTCAGCATTAGCAATAATAAGGCTCTGATTAGAAACAATTTTCAATAAGGAATGACTGAGACATATTTTTAATTCACATGAATGAATATTCAGCTACAAAGATGATAATTTGATAAAGAATGATGACTCTGCAGTTGAAGTGGACAGCTGTGTGCCCAGGTCTATATATTTAGACAAGGGGGATGGAAAGGTCCAGCTTTCACCCTGGTGGTGACAGATAAGGATCTGCAGTCCTGAGTTCAGGCCTATGATTCCCAGGCTCAACCTCTTCTTTTCATTATCCACACTCACTCCCCAGGTAATCTGATCCAGTCTCCTGGTTTTAAGCAGCATTCATAACACTAGCCCAGACTTCTCTAAAAGCAATACTTGTATATGTGTCTGCAGAGGTGTTTTATTTATTAGATTCTCCCCCAGGCCCACTCCACCCACAGCCTTTCCTCTGTGGGTGGCAATTCCATTCTTCCCACTGCTCAGGCTCAAATCCTTGAAGTCATCCTGATGCCTTTCTTCCTCTCACACCCCTCCCAATCTCTCAGGAAATCCTGCTGGCTCCACCTTCTGAATATATCCAGAGTTTGACTATTTCCCATCATCTCCACATTTATCACTCTGGCCTGAGCTAATGTCTTTTTTCAGAATTACAGTAATAGTTTCCTGAAATCTCTCTGCCTCTACGAGTAATCCCCAACAGACTGATCTCAACACAACATACAGATTTTATTTTTTTTTTTAGTAAGTTGGGGGTAATTCTTTTTAGGTGGAAGTCCAGGTTCCTCACTGGTCTGCCAAGCACTGCAGGGTCAGCTTGATACTTTGATGACCTCTTGTCCCTGCTACTTCTCTGAGCTCTTCTCCCTGTTCCCCTCTCCCTCACTCTGCCCCAACCACACTGGGTCCCTTGCCGATGTCTGGACATGCCAGTCATGTTTCTAGCTTTGGGCTCTTGCTCTAGCTGTTCCCTCTGCCTGGGAATTTCTCCCCAGATAACCACTTGGTTAATTCAATTACCTCCCTCAGATCCTTCAGAAACCTCAACTCCTCAATAAGGCCTTCACTGCCCATCCCATGTAATCCTGCCCTCTGTCTCCTACTCCACTCTCCCCCGCCCTGATAGTCCACATTCCTCTCACCTGCCCTTTGATGCCCAATAAAGTTTAGCTTCCTAGGGCTTAGTTTTCTAGGGCTGCCATAATAAAGTACCACAAGCTGTGTGGTTTAAAACAACAGGAATTTAGTGTCCAATAGTTCTAGAGTCTAGAAGTCTGAAATCAGGCTGTTGGCAGGTCCATGCTTCTTCTGAAGTTTGCAGGGAAGCATCTGCTCCATACCTCCCTCCTGGCTTCTGGTGGTGGCTGTTGGGAATCCAGGCATCTCTGCCTCAGTCATCACATGGCATTCTCCCCTCTGTCTGTGCCCACGTTTCCTCTTCCTAAAATTACCACAGTCATTGAATTAAGGGTGCACCCAAGTCCAGTATGACCTCTTTTAACTTGCTGCATTCCATTTGTGATGCTCTTATTTTCACATAATGTCACAATCTGAGATACTGGGGCTTAGAACTTTAATGTAACTTTTTGGGGTATAGTCCATTTCATAATACCAGAGTACTTACCACTTTCTAATGTACTCATTTATTATCTGTTGTTTATTTTCTCTCTCTTCCCTACTCTCATCTATGTACTGATGGAGGGAATCATCATCTATTTTGTTTTGAGATATATCTCAAATATTTAGAACAGTGTCTGGCACATGGTGGATGCCCCATATACATTTGTTGAATTAGCATTCAATGAAATGAGTGAAGAACATCCCTTACTACCATTGAACTCTTTTTCTTCATATTTGAAAACATCCATCCTGATGCCATGTGCATTGTTGGCCATTGATCATTAACCCCACCCTCCAACTTTAGGTTCCCTCTCTGACATGGGAAGGGCATGGCTTACAACCCATATGTCCTGGATTCAGAACTCTACTGAGATAGTTGCAGCACCAGTTAATGTTAGTTGACATTCTTCAATGCATAAGCTTCTACTTTTCTGCAAGGACATTTCTACGTCTGTTGCCTCTTGCTCAGAAGAGTTATGTTGCAAGCTTTTGCTGATAACAGCCTAAAATTTAATACATGACTTTATGTATTCAACTGATAGACTTTATGCATTTAACTGATAGACACTTGATGAGAGAAAATGGATGCAACACAAAATAAGTTGGGTCTGAGGAAGAGTTTGATATAAGGATCAGACTTCTTTCATAGTAACCATCCTACTTTCTTTGGTGAAAAGTAGGTTTTTTGTTAAAGGCAAAATATGGAAAAACCATGATAATTAGCAATCAAGGGGTTCACAAAAATTCTGTTTTGACTTATAAATTAAAAGATAATTCTTTAGGTAAAACTGGAGCCACCTATGAGATTATCCAAAAAAGTCAGACCTTTGTTTCAGTTTTTCTTCCTTAATCTCAGAACAATGATGGAATCTCTTCAGGTACTGAGTTCCATGGCCAGAGAGCCTAATACTGAGTACCAGGTGTTCTTTGAAGTCTCAGTTTGGGAACCATCCTCAAAAGTCCAGTCATTAGCTTTGCATTTACCTTATTGGTTGTTTTGGGGGAATTTGGCAATTCCCAGTAGCAAGTTGAAGTTAGGAATTAAATGTGCGCATCAGTAGAGGCTCTTAGAAACTCCAGGGACAATGTTTTGCAGTTCCAATTAAAGTGAGTAGCTGTTATGTTTTAATTGTGATGCTTTAACATTCTGAAATCTGTATTGTCTAAATGAATTTAAGGTTGGAATAGTAAACTTTTTCTTAAATGGCACCATTTTTTCTTTATATTATCTTATCTGAAAGATTTATTCCTAGTGATTAAAATAAATGAATACTTTCAAACTAGTTTTCTACTTTGATCCTCCTAAGGAAACATGGTATGTCAAAATGTTTCACACTTTACAGAAAAAGAGAGCTATAGATGCTAGATTAAGTTCTGATACACACGTTTTGTGATTCTAACTTGCAGAATAATTTGGCGGAGACTCATTGCCATTCATTACAGGAGCAGCTCTGACTAAAATGATAATGTCATAAAATAAAACTAAGCATATTTAAACAATCCTTTAAGTACATTTATTCCCTCTAGTTGTATATCAAATGTGTTTTTCAAATAAAATTGATGAGTTTGGTTTTTACCTTTTCCTTTACACAAATGCACATAGCAGCAAACAAAACAGAGTGAAATCTTGCATTTGAACAGTTCTTTGGACTTCTTCACATCATTAAATGAAGTTTCCCTCTCCCTGGTATTTTTATAATAAAGCCATGCAATGAGCAGGCTTAATCAATGGAAATTTACGGGTTCAGTTTTGAGTCTAGGAGAAGTCCAGAATCAAGACATCATCACCGCAATGCTTTATCCCAGAAGACCATCAATTTCTGGGGCTGGTTTCCAGCAATCCCTGGACCTGGGCTTTGCTGTCATGTGGCAATGCATGGGGTGGCTTCTCCTGGCTTCTCCCTTCTCTTCCAGATTCCACTGATGTTCAGCTTATGGCTGCATCCTCTGGCTTTCTCTCTGTCTGTGACCTTCCCTATGATGCCTTAAGCCATAGGAATAAGACCCACCCTGATTGAATTGGGCCACATCTTAACTGAAATAATTTTTTAAAAAGGTCCTCTTTACAATGGGTTCACACCCACAGGAATGGCCTAAGTTTTAGAACAGTTTTTCTGGGCTACATAGCTTCAAACTGTCACAGTCTGGTAGAGAACATATTTTTTCATAAATTCTGATACAGATTATTCTCATTGCCTTGATATCTAGCTTGTTATTTTTGGGCAACTTTCTAAAAGCATTAAGTAATGTGGTTCAGGCTCCTCTTTCTAATGTTCTGAGTTAGATTGTCCTAATTCTCATATGATAAGTATCACCTGGTCTTCTCAAGCACACCAATTAGCATATCTCTTCCCTGGATATTCTGATTTGATGGATGTAGTTTGAGTTGAGCCTAATGGTTTTAGCAAGCAGTTCAGGTGATCCTGATTTTCATGTTGGTTTGGGAAAGTTTCAGGAGAGCTTAAAACACATAAAGTAGATTTATTAGATGTGTGGGAAATTACTGAGCTATAAAAAGGACCATATTAGAAATCATGTAAAAATTTATTATTATAAGTTTCAGAATTTAAATATTATAAAATATTTTAAATTTTTAGAAAAAAATAATCATCAGGAATCCAGTGGCAAAAGTGAGTTCTGATTTGCCATGCGATTGCAAAAGCAATGAATACACTTCAATGTGGTTCATGGGGGAGGGTCACAATGAAATGAATAAGGCTTAGAATAAGGCTACTCTTTGAGCATTAAATTAGCAAACTAATCAGAAAACTAATTAGCAAGCTTAAGTACCCCCTTGTTAAAATTTCTATAAGGAGAAAATTGAACTTAGCCACTGAAGCCAATCACCTGTGTGAGTGAAACAGTCAAGGGCACAGAATATGAGCATCACAACCAAAGCATGAACTGGATGCTCCTGCAGAGAAGCAGGTCTCAAATGTGATTACAGTTCTGTAAGCTACAGTCAAGTGAACTGTTTCCCCTGTTGGTAAAGAACATTGTAACCATGAGGCTGCTCAACATGGAACATAGAATAATGAAGAAAACACAATTTGAAATTACATATCCACTTCTATCCATGGGAGACAGCAAAACATGTACACTTGGATCATGGAGAGGTTGACTCCATCCTGGATCTAGTTGTTTGGACAAGATGATACTTAAGGAAATGTTAGAAAAGCTGAGGACCCTCCAAGCATATGGTGACCAAACCAGAATAAAGCCCTTTTAAAAGGTCTTGACCCCAGACAGCCATTTGCCTACCCCACAGGCAATTCTTGCTTGTCCAGTGACTGAGAGAGATTAAATATGCACACTTGGAGCAGATGAGGCATAAAATTTTCATTTCAATCCCATAAACACATATGTTTCACCCATTAAAACAAGTAATAAGAGACAACTCCTTGAATATATGTAGTCACAATGTATGTGATTACCTGGAATCAGTATTTATTTAAAATTGCTGTAGCAATTGGCTGGTTACTAGTTGAACCAAATAACTTCAGCATCTGACCATGGCCATGTTTGTCTGCTTATGAGATTTTCAATTAAGGATGAAAATAAAATTAATTGGGTGCTTTTATTTACAATATAAATATTGGACAGATTAAGAATCAATAGAATGGGACATCTATCTGACGGGAGGAAAAATTGTTATGTATTCTAGGGCACTTGAATTAAGAAGACCACAGAAGTCCTAATCATCAAATTCTTTTCTCAACTGGCTCCTACACCAACCCATTCACTTCCAAATGAACCATTCTTTGCAGGTTCTGTATTGCTCAGGCTGGAGCCTCTTTTAATAACCTACAATTGTTTTGCTTTCCCTAAACCTAAACTCAGGCATATTTGATCTATGTTAGAAAGGGGCACTGTTAGGATGTTTCTCTGATAAAGAAAATGTGATCTGTTCATGGGTCTCATATTATTCCCCATGCCCAGTGAGGATGGAAAAGACAAAGAAAAACTCACCAATAAGCAATATGTGTGAAGTTATAATTTATGGAATTTTGTTCACACAGAGTATTGTGTAGAGTCGTAGAAAATATTGAACATGATCCAGATGAGTGTGCTTGTTCCAAAATTATTTGAGTGTAGAAATTAAGATAGTGCCAAGAGGATTCCTAATCAGTGATTTTTTCAAAGCCACTTTCACCTCCTTGTTCCGTAAACTATAGATGATAGGATTCAACATGGGAGTCAATCCAGTATATACCAAAGTCATAAATTTGTCTATTTCCTGTGAATCTACAGCTGAGGGCTTTAGATACATGGAGAGAGCTGTGCCGTAGAACAAAACCACAACTATCAGGTGAGCCGCACAAGTTGAAAAAGTTTTGCCTCTTCCACCTGCTGAGCTGATTCTCAGGATGTTGGAGAGGATGAAGGCATAGGAGACACAGATGAGGAGCATTGGCATGGGAAGGAGAAGTACACTGATCACAAGCATGATTAACTGTGCCATGGAGGTGTCTCCACATACCAGTTTCAAGATAGTCAGAATTTCACAAATGAAATGATTGATGATGCTATTACCACAGAGAGAAAGCTGTAGGACAGATGCAGATTCCACCAGGGCAGTGAGGCAGCCTGTCACCCAAGAGCCAACTGCCATCTGCAAACAGACCCTCCTGTTCATGATGATGGAGTATCTCAGGGGGTGGCAGATGGCCACATATCGGTCATAAGCCATCATGGACAGGAGCACACACTCAGTGGAGCCCATAGCAAGAGAGATGTACATCTGAGCAGCACATCCTGAGAATGAAATGGTATTTGTCCCTGAAACAAAGTTTATCAGCATTGGTGTGAGAGCAGAAGAGGTGTACCAGATGTCCAGAAAAGAGAGGTTGCTGAGAAAGAAGTACATGGGGGTGTGCAGGTGGGAATCCAGAATGCTGATGGAGATCAGAATAATATTGCCAAGAAAGGTGATCAGGTACATCAGCAAGGACAGCACAAATAAAAGGATCTCAACTTTAGGGTGGTTGGAAAACCCCAGGAAGACAAAACCTGTTACTGATGTCCAGTTTGCCTGGAGCATTTTATTTTGTCCTACTGATCTTTTTATACACAGAGAAGGATTAACATTACATGCTATATAGAAAACCAACTTTCTCCCCCATTTTTTTTTTATTTTTGCTTGCTATCACCTTGTGGTCTGTGATGAAAGGCTTCCTAATCAGGTGATAGTATTAGGAATACATGCTTGAAGGTGTCAGTCATAACAAGGAAAATTTCAAGCAGAAAATCTATAAATAAAAAATCCTCAATCTGCTGTTTGCACCCAGACTTTCTTTTGACATTTCTCTGAGAGGTTTCGTGTCATAAATATCTAATGAAGGAAAGAGAGAAGGCACAATCTTATGCTGTCTTTCTTTCTTCCAAAAACCAGATTTGTAACTCATCTATGACTGTGCCATCCATTTACCACTGGAATGCTACAATGGAACATTGGAACATTGAAATGATTTCCTTCCCCTGGTTTGGTAATAGTCTTCTTATTTCAGAGATATTTTACTTTCCAACTTCATGTTTTCTTCAGGCACCCTTAAAAATTTGTCCAAAATAATCTCAAAGATTCAGTGAACAAAAGAAGCTATAGATTTCCACACTACAAATTAATTTATTGAAGACCTTGGATATTTAGATACAAACCCAGACCTTCATTTCTGAACCCAGGAAAATGATGATGGATCTTCTCATGGTAGGAGACAAAGGAAGAGTTTTTTTTTATGTGGCAAGAGCTTCCCTGAAGTCTGGGGTCCTCTCTCATCCTCCAAAGGACCCATCATTTGCACTAGTAGGAAATTTAAATTATTTGTTTCTCATGAGAATCTTCCACTTTATGCAACAAATTAAAGTTAGAAATCTATTTGTGCAGGATTGCAAATTTTGTAACCCCAGAGACAAAGTCCCACAGATGCAATTATAGTCAGTAGCTGGTCTGTTTTAATTGTAGTGTTATTAAACAAGAAGTGAACTTGTTGCTGTCTATGCTGTGTTTGGGAAGAGTTACTTTGCTCCTCATTGTCTTATGAAAGTCAGTCAAGTTGGTTTATTTCTAAATTAACCAATAAAACATTAAGGAGAATAGTGTTGGCAGATTCTCCTTCATTTTGAGGGAGGACATCATAATATGTATTACATCAATTTCTACCTTATATGGAGCCCACCAAACATGGGGAGTCTCAAGGTTAAGGAACTCATCTATTGTTCACCATGGCTCAAAGAGAAGACTTATAAAAAGAGAGGCAGAATCTGGGGCTTTTTCTTTAAGTGAAGCCCCTTTCGGACAGGTAGTTCCATCAAATAATGGCACCCTGACCCTTCAGAAACCCAGAAAAGGCTTTGCTCATTTCGGTGGTGCTTTATATTCCCAGTACATGCTTGCCCATTTTCCTACTGAGGAGACGTTGGTGCATGACGGATGGTGGTGTGGGGAAAATATGTTGTCAGTTCCTCACCATACAAGTATGACTGGATACTTCCTTTTTAATAAAAGTCTGTAATGAAAGCCATAGTCAGTTATCTGTATCTTTTATCTTAAGTATTCTTCTTCTCAGAGGAGGTTATAAATTTGAACTACTGTGAAAATTTTTGAAAGCATGACCAGAAATCTACTCCTCACTATATATCATACTGTAAACAGAACAGAATCTTTCACCTCTGTTTCCCCAAGGATAAAATATTTAAGGCCCTGGGATGATACATATGTTTCAATTCTTCAAATATAGAAAAGCCTGTTTCAAAGGAAACCTAGGACTGTGGTGCTAAAAAAATCCTTCCACTTCACCATTCAGAGTGTCAAATAAGCAGCTGATGATCTTCATCGAGCTTCAGTTTATTCAAGGGGGGTGATAATATAAGAGCTGTTGTGAGGCTTATAGACTTTTTCTGGAAAGCAACCAACACGGTACCTGATATATAGTATGTGCACAATAATTATTCAATGTCTCCCCCTTTAATGGTTTTCTACTTGCCTCTTGAATCTTCTTTCTTTCTGTCTTTATTCCCCTAATCACAGTTTTTCTCCTTATTTGAGTATGATTATATCTTTGCTTTTCTTTCCTCATTTAGACAAGATTCATTGCAGTTTAACACAAAGAGTTGGAAAGAGAAAGAAAAGAGACTGACTGACATGTGTACCCAGTGACACCTCTTCCACAAAATTCCAATAAATTCCTTTATACCATACACCTCTCAACTCATTTGTTGGATAAATGTGTCCTCCCTGTTTGGTTACTGTAAACACATTTGTACATCCTGATGTGAACAGTGTGTAGTCTGATCCTGGTTTCATCCTTTCAAACTTTGACATATGTCACTAACATTTTAGGCCTGTGTTGGTATGTACAACATCCTGATTCTATTTTCCTAGCCAACACCTTAGCACCTTCTTTCTTTTCCCCTCACAATGCAAAGGGTGTCAGCATCTCATGTGCATGTTTACATTAGATTGTTTGCTAATGCTGCTGGGATGCAAAACACCAGAAATGGATTGGCTTTTATAAAAGGGGGTTTATTTGGTTACATAGTTACAGTCTTAAGACCATGAAGTGTCCAAGGTAATGCATCAACAATCAGGTACCTTCACTGGAGGATGGCCAATGGCGTCTGGAAAACCTCTGTTAACTGGGAAGGCACATGGCTGGCATCTGCTCCAAAGTTCTGGTTTCAAAATGCCTTTCTCCCAGGATGTTCCTCCCTAGGCTTCAGCACCTCAAAAATGTCACTCTTAGTTACTCTTGGGGTGTTTGTCCTCTCTTAGCTTCTCTGTAGCAAAAGTCTGCTTTCAAAGCCTGTCTCCAAAATGTCTCTGTACACTGAAGCTCCTCTCTTTGCTCCTGTGTGTTCTTGAAAGTGTCCCTCTTGGCTGTAGCAGCTCACTCCTGTCTAAGCTTATATAATCCTCTAGTGAAGTAATCAAGGCACTCGTGAATGGGTGGGGCCTGACCTCCATGGAAACTATCCAATCAGAGTTATCACCCACAGTTGGGTGGGGAGCATTTCCGTGGAAACAACCTAATCCAAACGTTCCAACTTATTCCCTACTAATATGTCTGCCCCCACAAGATTGCATCAAAGAACATGGTGTTTTGGGGGGCATAATACATTCGAAACAGACACCTCACAATGCAGAGTGTCAGCATCTCATATGCATGTTTATATTAGATTGGATGCTTCATTGGCAATATTGATTAAAATTCTTCTTCTAATTTGTATATAAAAAGTTGGTACAACATTATTTCAATTTAGACATGTCCCATTCCAGTTGATCAGTGATCTGAAAATTAACAGTTTTAATATTAAACTGTTCTCTGGGAAATTGAGGAATCTCAAAAAGATTGTAACGTATATTTTGTGAGAAATAATAAATGTTTTAGAAAATTCCAAAAACTTTGGAAAAGTATACTTATGAAAAAATTGTAACTGCTATTGCTACCTCATACATTTTTACTATTTACATTTTTATTATTTATCTCCCTAATTTGGAGTTACACAATTCATCTTGTTTTAATGTTGATTTTCTTTTGATGTACCATGAGAACTTAAAGTTGCTATTTTGAAACTTTGTGTGTGTTCAACTCTTTAAGTTTTCACAGGATATATTCTAGAAAATGAAATTATGAGAACATGTAAATGATTTTTTTATTTCTCTTGCTAAATTACCACCTCCCCCAGAAAAATCAATCATACTAACTACTGTCAATGATACTATAGGGATTCCCCAAAACTTTAAAGCTCTGGTCTGCAAGTTGTGTGTGTATATCTTTATGTATAAAAGCACTTCATTTTGGATATTTTCAAATGATCAAAAACAGAAATATAATAATTTAATGAAACCCATGGATCAATCATTCATCTTGAATAATTACCACACAGTGACCAATCTCATTTCATCATTATCTCTATCCACTTATCCTCTTTCTCAGATTATTTTGAAGCAAATACTGAACATTATATGTATGTATATATTATATATATTTCATTTCAAAGTATTTCATACTTAAAGAAAAATTGCAAGTATCATGCCAAGAATTTCCTTTCAGCCTTCAACAAAAACCTTCAAATATTAATGTTTGCTTTATCATTCTCTCTCTCTTTACATGCATACACACACACTGCAAACTCTATTTATTTGTTTACTTTTGAACATTTTGAGAGGAAGGTAATGACATTATGCCTCTTTATATATTTCATTGTGTATTTCCGAAAAACAAAGACAGTCATTTACCATAATTGAAATACAGTTATCAACATGAAGAAAAAAATACTATGCCTAAAGTATACGCAGGCCCATCAAAAGATGGCCCACCACCTGGTTTTGTTTAGCCCATGAGCAAAGAATATTTATATTTTTAAATTGTTGGGAAAATCAAAAGAAGAATAATACTTTGTGTCACAAGAAAATCAGATGAAACCAAACTGAAATTTCCCTGATGTTTCTGTGTGATAAGAAATCAAGTTTTGCAATACTTGCCAGAGAAAACATGAGGTGATTGTGTGCGTGTTTTCCTCTCAGCTCCTTCTATCAGGAGGCACATGATGTTGATTTGACTCATTTTTACATTGATCACTGGATTTAGGTGATGTCTGTAAGATTTCTCCTCGAAAATGTTACTATTTTTCTTTGGTATTGATAAGTATCTTATGGGAACACAATTTGAGATTATATAAATACCTATTTCTTAACAAATTTTTATGACCAGGTTTAGCTTTGATTGATGACTCTTATTTGGATTAATTATTATACTAATAATTGTCACCTAATTCTAACTACATTAATTCTTCTATAGTTATCCATTGATATTTAACTCTAAGAAAGGGCTTTCCCTTTTAACTCATTTATTTATGTTTCCATTAATTTATTTAAATCCATTTGGACACAAAATTTCTGAGTTTATTCATTAGGTTATAGTCTATTACTACTATTAATGTTGATGCTCAATGTGTCCTGAATTTTTCTAATCCTCCCTTTCAAAGACTCCTGTGCCTTTTTGACATGTACACATGATTCTCTGAGCACTTCCTAACTTTCTGGCAAAAGAAGATATTTCATGCTTGTCTTATATTTTCCAGTCTCAAAAGTTGGCAGCTGTCATGTCTCCAAGAGTCTTGGTTTATTTTAATGGACAGTATATTTACAAACCAAGATTTTGGGACTAGACGTGCTCATTGCTAAGAATGTATCATTTTTTCTAGACCCCCTGTTCTGGTTTGCTAATGCTGCCATTATGCAAAGTACCAGAAATGGATTGGCTTTTATAAAGGGGGTTTATTCAGTCCCAAAGGTACAGTCTTAAGGCCATAAAGTGTCCAAGGTAAGGCATCAACAGCAGGGTACCTTCGCTGAAGGGTGGCTGATGGTGTCTGAAAACTTCTGTTAGCTGGGAAGGCATGTGGCTGGCATCTGCTTGCTTCTAGGTTGCATTTCAAAATGGCATCTCCAAAATGTTACTCTTAGAACCTGTTATCCTCTCTTAGATGCAGCTTCTCTGCAAAATGTCACTCTCAGTTGCACTGAGTTCGCTCTGTTTGTGAGCTCTTATTAAAGGACTCAGTGAACTAATCAAGACCCACTCTGAATGAGCAGGGCCACATTTCCATGGAAACATTCAATCAAAATGTCACACCCTAATCAAAGGTTTCACTCACAGTTGGGTGAGCCACATCTCTGTGGAAACACTCAATCAGAAGTTTCCAACCTAATCAACACTAATACATCCACCCCCACAAGGTTGCATCAAAGAACATGGCATTTTGAGGGACAGAATACATCCGAACTGGTACAACCCCTCAACAATCCCAGCTGTAAAATTTATGTGTGTGTGTGTATATCACCCCCCCTCACACACACACACATATACCTGTTTTAATATCATCTATGGATAGAGCTATATAAAACAATGAGTTCATACTGATACATCCAAGTTCAATCAAACTAAAAGTTTTGCTCTATTCTTTCACTTTTTGTATTTGTATCTTTCTTCTCCAGCAGTGAGATACTTGGAAAACAAAAAGTGACAGTGAGAAAATAAAAATCACCAGTGACCTATAAGCCAAGCAATATCAGAGATCACACAGGCCTGGGAATCATCTGATTTTCTCCCAGAGAATAATTTGATTACAAGTATGTCGTATTCAACAAAGACCAGAAAGTTCACATCTTAACTGTGGAGCTCAAATAGCCCTATAGAAAAGATATTCTATATTTGCCTTAAAAACTATTTTTAAAAGTCTAGAATGGGTAAAACTAATCTTCAAGAGATGTAACTGCCTGCCAGAACAAAATACACCACACCAACATTCTTTAAAGGAAGATAACAAAACCCAGAACTCAACAAAGTAAAATTTACAGTATCTGGCATCTAATAAAAAAAATTGTTATACAAAGAAGCAAGCTAGTATAACCTACAGAAAAATCAGTCAGTAGAGACTGATTGAGAAATGACAGAGATAATAGAATGACAAGACAAGGAACTTAAATGGACTATTATAAACAGTATAAATATGCTGAAGTATTTAAAGGGACATATGAACATAATGTTGAGGGAAATGGAAAAAAGGTCCCACAAATACAACATTTGAAATGAGAATTTTACTGGATAGGATTAAGAGTATAGAGATACTGCATAGGTAATGATTAGAGAACTAAAATACCCAGAATTACAAAATTCACTAAGTGAACTGCCAAAACTGCAGGGACTGAATACAAAATGAAAGGAGATTTAGTGAGCTCGAGAAAAATATCAAGCAGTCAAACATATGCAAACAAATTCTCATAGTAAGGAAAGGGAGAAGGGAGATCAGACAAAATATTTTAAAAAGTGATGACAGAAAGTTTTTCAAATTTGATGAAAGATACAATGCCAAATATCCAAGAACCTCCAGATAACAAAGCAGGATAGACATGAAGATAATCAAAACAGAAGACAACATGATTATATTTTTGAAAACCAGTGATGATGAGGATATTTTAAGTAAGCCATGGAAAAAGAGACACATTAAGTCCAGAGCAATAAAGATAAGAAAAGATCACAGATCCTTGTGAGAATCTATGCAAGTCAGAAGTCAATGGAATAACATTTAAAGTGGTGAAAGAAAATAAAATCTAGAAACCTGAAATTCAATATTCAGCAGAAATATGTTTCAAAATGAAGGCAAATTAAGGACTTTTTCAGAAAAGCTAAGCAAGTAATATCTTTATCCAACCTTAAAAAAATTTTAAGGAGTGCCCTCTCAATTTATTTTTATTTATTTTTAATTTCTATATATTTATTTTTTCATTATGGAACTTGTAGGTTTACAGAACAATCATGCATGAAATCCAGGGTTCCAATATACCACCCCACCACCAACACCTTGCATTTGTGTGGAACATTTGCTACAATTGATAATAGCACATTTTTTAAATTGTAACATTAATTAATTAAAATCCATGGTTTAACTTAGGGTTCACTGTGTGGTGTAGTTCCACTGATTTTTTTAATTCCATTTTATTGAGATTATTCACATACAACACAGTCATCCAAAGTGTACAATCGATTTTTCATGGTAGCATTATAGAGTCGTGCATTCATCACCACAATTATTTTTTTTTTCAATTTTAGAACATTTTCATTATTCCAGAAAAGAAACAAAAAGAAAAAAGAAAACTCAAATCCTTCCATACCCCTAAACATCCCCTTCCATTAATTGACTCATATTATTGGTGTAGTACATTTGTTAATGCTGTTGATGAAAGAATATTAAGATATTACTAACTGTAGTACATAGTGTGCAATAGGTATATTTTTCCCCATATACCCATTATTATTAACTTCTAGTTACAATGTCATACATTTGTTCTAGTTCACGAAAGATATTTCTAATATTTCTACAGTTAATCACAGACATTGTCCACCACAAGATTCACTGTGTTATACATTCCCATGTTTCGACCTCCAACTTGCCTTCTGGTGACATACATGACTCTAAATGTACCCTTTCCACCACATTCACATCCCATTAAGCACCATTAGTTATTCTCACAATAATGTGCTACAGTCACCTCTGTCCACTTCCAAACACATATGTTTAACCTAGTTAAACATTCTGCACATATTAAGTAACCACTCCCCATTCCTTAGCTTCATTCGATATCCTGGTAACCTATATTTCATGTCTATGGGCTTACATATTATAATTAGTTCCTATCAGTGACAGCATATAATATTTGTCCTTTTGTGTCTGACTTATTTCACTCAACATAATGTCCTCAGGTTTCATCCATCAATCTGTTTTTTTATAACAGTTTTGTTCACACACCATACATTCCATCCTAAGTAAATAATCAATGGTTCCCTATATAATCATGCAGTTATGGATTCACAACCATCACCACTATCTATATAAGGATAATTCATTTTTTCCACAAAGAAAGAGGAAGAGTCAAAAAAAAGGTAGAAAGACAAAAGAACAAGTAATAGAAAGAAAAAAAAATGACAGCTATAAAGCAACAAAAGAAAAGATAAAATTAAAATAAAGTGCAGTAAAAAAGTCATACAACATCACCAAAGCCAAGAATCTCATACCCTTCCCTTATATCCCCCTCTTATAGGCATTTAGCTTTGGTCTATAAACTTTGTCACATCAGTGGAAGTGTAATACAATGCTTCTGTTAACTGTAGACTCTAGTTTGCATTGATCATATTTTCCCTCAATACCACCCTATTTTTAACACCTTGCAAGGTTGACATTCATTTGTTGTACCTCATGTGGAAACATATTTGTACATTTTATCACAGTCATTGACCACTCTGGGTGTCACTAAATTCTAGAGTCCCAGTCTTTATCTTCCCTCTTTTCTTCTGGTGTCCCACATGACACTAACCTTCCTATTTCAGCCATACTCATAGTCATCTTTGTTCAGTGTACTTACATTATTGTGCTACCATCACTCACAATTGTGCTCCAAACCTCTCACTCCTATCTTTTCCTATCTATCTGTAGTGCTCCCTTCAGTATTTCCCATAAAGCAGGTATCTTGTTCACAAACTCTCTCATTGTCTGTTTTACAGAGAATATTTTAAACTCTCCCTCTTATTTGAAGGACAGTTTTGCTGGATATGAAATTCTTGGTTGGTGGTTTGTCTCTTTCAGTATCTTAATAATATCACACCACTGCCTTTTTGCCTCCATGGTTTCTACTGAGAAATCTGCACATAGCCTTATCAAGCTTCCCTTGTATGTGATGGATTGCTTTTCTCTTGCTTCTTTCAGGATTCTCTCTTTGCCTTTGATGTTTAATTACTAAGTGTCTTGTCATGGATCTACTAAGGTCTATTCTGTTTGGGGTATGCTGTGCATCTTAGATCTGTAATTTTATGTCTTTCATAAGAGATGGAAAGTTTTCAGTGATTATTTCCTCCATTATTGCCTCTGCCCCTTTTTCCTTCTCTTCTCCTTCTGGGATCCCCATTACACATACATTCATGCACTTCATGCTGTCCTTCAATCCCTGTGTTGCTGCTCATATTTTTCCATTCTTTTCCCTCTCCATTCTTTTTTCTTGTTCTCCAGCCCTGAATATTTTATTCTGCCTCTTGAAATCTGCTGTTGTATGTCTCCATTGTATTTTTCATCTCTTGTGTTGTGTCTTTCATTTCCATAGGTTCTGCCAGTAGTTTTTTCAAACTTTCTAGTTCTTCCTTATGTTCACCCAATATTTTCTTTATATCCTTCATGTCTCTGCCATATCTTGTCTCAACTCATTGAATTGGCTTTTTAATTGATTTAGTATATTTATTTGAAGATCTTTAATTACCTGTTTCAATTCCTGTATCTCAGTGGAAGTGGAAGTTTGTTCCTTTGACTGGGCCATATCTTCATTTTTCCTAGTCTGATTTGTAGCTTTCTGTTGTCTAGGCATCTAGTTTCCTTGATTATCCTATTCGGATTTTCCCATGCCAGAATGGGCTCAGGTCTTAGGAGGGAGCTATATTCAGTATCAGGTTTCCCTTAGTGTGCGTCCTAGAAGACTGACAGACTTTCCCATGAGGCCTCTAGACCCTGTGCTTTTCCTAACCTGCCCAGCAGGTGGCACCTGTCAGCCCATCACTCCCCACTGTTGTAAAGATGTGTGGTTCCTTTAATTCACAGTGGACTCAGT
The DNA here is from genome assembly GCF_015220235.1 of Choloepus didactylus. NCBI lineage: Eukaryota > Metazoa > Chordata > Mammalia > Pilosa > Megalonychidae > Choloepus > Choloepus didactylus. Next base: position 120,004,299 of record NC_051316.1, read on the forward strand.
CCTGGACAGAGACCAAGGATGTCAGAAGGCAAGTTTAATTTGTTTCTGCTTTGATTGTTTGTTTTTCCCCAGGCTGTGGTGTCTGAGTTCTGCAGGGAAGGCAATCACTTGAGTGGGCCCTGCCCCCCTCCTCATAGGAAAGATACAGCCCCTAGGGAGTTATCTTCTGCATTTGAATTACTCCTTTCTATCTCTGTTAATTCCACCTCTGCCTGGGCCAGCTGGGAGAGAACTGAAAATGCCTGAGGCTTTCTCCCCCACTGAGCCACTCAGATTGAGTGAGGAAAAAAAAGGAGAGAGAAAAAACCCTTTTTCACCTGTTTCACCTGTCAGTCAGAGCTAGTACCCAATCCTCTGTGCTCCTTTTCTTGGAACACAGCCATTTTCCAGTATTCTAAGCCCACCTTCTCACTTTATTTTTATTTTTTACATATTCATTTTTTTCATTAGGGAACTTATGGGTTTACAGAACAATCGTGCATGAAACACAAACTTCCTGTACAACACCCACCACCAACACCTTGCATTGGTGTGGAATATTTGCTACAATTGTTGGTAGAACATTTTTATAATTGTACCATTAATTATTTAAAATCCATGGTTTAACTTAGGGTTCAGTGTTTGTGTAGCATCATTGATTTAAATAATTATTCTTTTACCAAATACATAATTTAACATTTCCCCTTTTAATCATATTCAGATATATATTTCTGTGCTGTTAATTGTTTTCACAATGTTGTGCTACTGTCACCACTATCCATTACCTAAACATTTCCATCATTTCAAATAGGAACTCTGTACACTTTCAGCCTTAACTTCCCATTCCCTATCTGCACCCCATCCTCTGTCCCATTGTAGCCTATATTCTAGACTCTGACTCTACGAATTTGCTTATTTTAATTGTTTCAAATCAATGAAATCATACTTTTTAAGGATATTTTTGTTGTATGTAGAATTTCAGGTGTAAAGTCATATTTTAAATGTACCAGCATATTAAATACATTGCTACATTTCTTCTGAGTTGCGTTGCTTCCAATGAGATGTCTGCCATCATAATTATATTTATCCTCCATATGTAATGTTTTCTTTCTATGGTGGATTTTAAGATTTTCTTTTTAGTACTGATTATCACACAATTTATTATGATACAATGAGGTAATTTATATGTGTGTGTGTGTTTATTTATTTATACTGTTTGTAGTTTGGTGAGTCTTTGGACTGTTGGTTTCTTCAAATTTCGAATTTTTGGCTGTTCCTTTTTCCCATATTTTTATCTTCTTTCTCTCTCTTCTCTTCTATGGAGACAACTGTTACATGTGTGCTGAATTCCTTGATATATTCTGTGGGTCACAGAATCTTGATTCATTTTTATTTTAGTATCACCACCCAAGTTGGCCCTTGCTGCTGAGAGGCCAAAGAAGATGCCGACCATGTTCAGAGGCAAGAAATTTTTATTCAGGACTGACTTACAAGGAAAATTGGAAGTCAGTCGCATTGCCTGAATTCAGGAGATACTCTGAATGGATTCAGGAGCTGCTCTGGATGGTGGTGGGTTCCGAGTTCAACATGAAGATACTCCACAGTTTGGGGGGGGGCTGAATAAATAAGCTGTTTATAAGGGTGTGGCATTACAATGGGTATGAGAGCATAAGGTGGGAGCAGAGGTTCTGCAAGGTATGGAGGGATGGATTGTAATCAACTGGGAAGAGGGGAGGATTACAGATTATCTTGTAGATAACAGTATCTTAGGGAGTTTCAGGGAGGAGGTAGCTATAGATTACATTTCCTGACTTTACAGGGAAAATAGGTTGAACCTTAACTGACCTAGGTCATGCAGACTGCTGTGTGCAATCTTCAAGTCCCTTGGGGAAGGCTCTGGGCCCAGGGTACCCACAGTTAGTCATTTTTCTTCTTTATGCTTCAGTTTGAGTAGTTTCTATTGCTAAGTTTTCAAGTTCACTTATCTTTTTATGTACACTGTTTAATATGCCATTAATCTCATCTAGTAAAAATAGTAGATTTTCTTGTTTCACTGCAGAATTCCTGCAATAGAGCTCCCCAAGATACTATCCAAGAAATGGAACCCAATAGCCCATTTAAGGATTAAAAACAAACAAACAAAACAAAACAAAACAAAAACCTACCCTCCCTCTTGTTTCTGTGATTCTGTACATCCTGGATCCTCCTTTTGCCACTTGGGCAGGATCCCCAGCATCTTTTGTGTCTGTGCCCATCACTTCTATATAGACACATGAGTGGACCTGCGGCTTGCTGCTCTCCAACCATGGCCAGTCCGAGCTTCATTCCTCTGTCCCCATAACCTCCAATCAACTTATGCTCATTTCTCCTCTCTCTGGCAAGTCCTTCATGCCCAAATACCTGCTGCATGATCCTTTCGGTGATCCATTCTCATCCTAAACTCTGACTTTATAACTGAACTCCTTCATTTCCCCTTGTTGCCAACTTATAGAATTCTTACTCTTCCTTTCATATCCAACACAAAGGTAATCACAGCATCAAGTCTTTCTAGGCATACTTCTTTTGAGGATTGCTTTCTCCTAATAAGTCCTGTACATTCTGCCTACATGGTTGGGCATTCAGGAGTAGGAACAGAGTCAGGGCATTAAATCATATTTTCTTCTATTTCCTTGGACTCTTCTCTTAGGTGTGAAGCAATTGGGCTTGGGGAAAGGATGAATACTCCCTGACTTACAAACACCTATTGGAAAAACAAATGTACTTCAGAATCAAACAGAACTTCGTTTGCATCCTAGATCCATTCCTTGCAAGATGTGATTTAGTTATTTGCTTAATCTCTGAGCCTTAGCTTCTTCTTTATAAAATGGTAATAATGATTACATACTTCTTAGGTTTATTAGTAGTCTTCAATAAAATAATAGTTATTAATCACCAATCACAGACCCTGGCAAAAAAAAAATGAAAATATCATACAGATATTGGATTTTTTTCCTCTTTTTCTTCCATTTTCTTTTCACCTCTGTACTTTCTCAAGTATCCTATAGACCATACCTGAACTATGAGATAGGTTCTGGTTATTCAACTTGGTAGATTTTCTTCATTAAGACTAACTCTTGGTTTCTTTTAAAAATGTGTAAATCACCAGCCATTGAGACCTTAAAGGTGGTATTATTCTTTGTTTTGTGTGTGTGTGTGTGTTTGGCAAACAACAAAAACTAGAAGGGTGATGGGCTTTGTAACCAGAAGGAAGGGAATTGAATTTCAGCTTTACGGTTTTCTAACTAAGAAGTGTAAAAGAGAGTCATATAATCTCTTTTGGCTTCAATTCCATCATGTGCAATTTGCAATAAGTATGCTATAAGTATGCCATAAGTACACAATTAGTTTACTTGTGATGATCCACTGCTAAGTATTGAACAAATCTTTCTTCTTATCTCATCTTTTCTCTCCCTTCTCTCTCTGCCTCCCATCCTATCATGCACCAAATCAAGCTATTCATCCAGACTATGGTTCCTCTTAATGGATACTGTGTATGCCACAGGGATTGAAGCACTTATCACTCAGCCTCTGGGAGTTTGGCTACTGACAGAACACAGCTGAATCCCTCTTTGGGGATTGCCTTTATCTGGAGAAAGTCAACCACTTCCTGGGGACAGGTGGATTCTATGACTCTTCCACACAGGGGTACAAAGAAAGAGCTAGACACCTAGACTTAATTCAGAATACCTCCAAGAGGATTTAAGCTTCAGAGATCTATGTGAGACTGGCCAAGTCTTCTGATGATACTGGATTTCAGTTAACTTTTCCATTTGCACAGTCCTTTTCCCTCATTCCCTCAGAGGATTTGTTCTCAAGGACACTCCAAAAGCCAATCTTCATCTCAGTCTTTTTCCTGGGAAAACTGGCTTGTGGCTGTCTTACACTGGTTGTATTTCAATAGGTTTACTTAGTAATACTTACTTTGCTCATCTACTAAACAAAATACAAGAATGGAATAGTATAAATAGATTCCAATTATCAGAGTTAATATGCACTAATTTTGAAATCCATCCTCCTTTGTGTTCAGCTGAGTAGGGAAGCAATGGAAGGCCCAGAAAGGTCATCTTAGCAGAGAAAAACACTGCCCACATGCTGGTGCTTTCCCTCAGGGAGTTTTCAGCCTTCACCAAGCCTAAAAGCTCCATATTTGATTACTCTCTCCAGGAAGAAAATGATGATACAGACATTACCCAGTAAAGCTGTGACCCATAATCAACTAGGAAGTTAAGTGATGGCCACCTCCTCTGAGCAATTTACAGTGGGAACCAACATGATAAAACACATGGGATCTGGGCCCAATTGAGCTCAAGCCCACCTGAGCAATAAAAAAAGAGAGCCCCTTATTAGGAATTCTATTTTTATTTTTACATATATTCTCATATATCATTCATAAAAGAACTGAGACAACTAACATAAATACACACAGTGTAATAGGATAAACATAGACTTATCAATTGAGATAAAGGTAAACTAGTGGTAGATCAGTCAAGTGAAGGCTGTGTAATGTTAAATCACATACGCATAATAGAAATCCCTTCACAATTTCAGAAAGTGTATCACAATCTCTTCTGTGAGCATCCTTGATACAAATTGAGATGGAGGTAAGATTGCCTTTAATATTTATATTGTCCATAAAATAAACACCTCTTTCATATTCACCAAAGTCAGAGGGAACTTTTACTAGTAGGATCCCAGGACTTAATGTTGACAATGAAAAAGATTAACTGAGAACATTGAACCCATGTGAGATAATTGTCTGTATATTGCATGCTATTTTGTCACCCCACAAGCAATGACCACTTAAAAATAATGGATATCACTAGACTGTGTAAGATTCCATAAAGACTGTTTCTAAGTAGGGTAGTAGAGATATCCAAACCAGATGTGCTCAGGGACATCCTATTTTAGATCTGGTTTGATAGTCTTCCTTGGTTGTCATCTGGTTTGTATGTCCTGCAGTAGGATACACTCCCTACCAATAGGAGTCAGTATACAACTCCGTGAGTTAGAAAAGGGTGACTTTTGAGTCCAGACCTTTGATTCACTAGCAATTTTTCACTCTATTTCCTGTTATGTATATTATATATAATTATATATAACACTTATACACATCATTTATAATATATTATTTATAATAGGAAATAGAATATATTTATATATAATCATTTTTTTCTGGAGATGGGCCCAAATCTTCCCCAAATTCCCCACTACTGCAGGCCCAGTAACACCATTAACCAAGTTATCATTTAATGAGAAAAGTGAAGAGATATAATGACTGGAAGAAGTGAAACAAAAAACAATTGTAGAGAGACTATGTTGTGAAAAACTAGTTTTAAACAATTTGATGTTGATTGAATTAGTGTTGCAAGTTCATTTAGTGGTATGACCAGTTTAAAACCTATTTTAATACCTATTTTAATTCCTTTTGAAAGCCATTTGGAGACATATTTATATATACACACACACATACATACACACACAGACACACACACACATATATATATATATATATATACCATAAAACTTTTCTATCATGACCTACCAAATTGTTCATTGCTTTTGATGAAGTAAACACACTCCTAGGAATTTATTCTAAGGTATAATCAAAAAGAAAAAAAGAAAAAGAAAATGTAGGAAGTAGCTCATTTCAGCATTAGCAATAATAAGGCTCTGATTAGAAATGATCTTCAACTGAGGATTGATTAACACATATATTTTAAATTCACATGAATGAATATTCAGCACCAAGATGATAATTTGATACAGAATGACTCTGGAGCCGACATGGACAGCCATGTGCCTGAGTCTATGTATTTAGACACGGGGGATGGGGAGGCCCAGCTTTCACCCTGGTGGTGACGGATAAGGATCTGCAGTCCTGAGTTCAGGGCTATGGTGTCCCAGGGTCAGCCTCTTCTTTTTATTATCCACACTCACTCCCCAGGTAATCTGATTCAGTCTCCTGGTTTTAAGCAGCATTCATAACAGAAGTCAGCCTTCTCTAAAAGCAAAACTTGCATAAGTATCTGCAGAGTTGTCTTATTTAGTAGACATTTTGAACCTTGATATTCTCCCCCAGGCCCACTTCACCCACAGCCTTTCCTCTGTGGGTGGCAATTCCATTCTTCCCACTGCTCAGGCTCAAATCCTTGAAGTCATCCTGATGCCTTTCTTCCTCTCACACCCCTCCCAATCTCTCAGGAAATCCTGCTGGCTCTACCTTCTGAATATATCCAGAATTTGTGTCTTTCCCATCACGTCCACAAATATCACTCTGGCTTGAGCTAATGTCTTTTTTCAGAATTACAGCAATAAGCTGCCAAAATCTCTCTGCTTCTACAAGTGATTCCCAACAGACTGCTCTCAACACAACATAAAGTTGTTTTTTTTTTTTTTTAATAAGTTAGGGGGTAATTTTTTAGGTGGAATCCAGGTCTCCCACTGGTTGCATGGCTCTGTGGGGTCAGCTTGCTACTTCTCTGACCTCTTCTCCCTGTTCCCCTCTCCCTCACAGGTGGGCCACACTGGCTCCCTTGCCTATGTTTGGACATGCCAGTCATGTTTCTAGCTTTGGGCTCTTGCTCTAGCTCTTCCCTCTGCTTGGGAATTTCCCCCCAAATAACCACTTGGCTGATTCCATTACCTCCCTCAGGTCTTTCAGAAATCTCAGTTCCTCAATAAGGCCTTCACTGCCCATCTGATGTAATCCCACACTCTGTCTCCTCCTCCACTCTCCCCATCCCCCTGATAGTCCACAGTCCTCTCACCTACTCTTTTATGCCCCATAAAGTTTAGTTTCCTAGGGCTTAGTTTTCTAGGGCTGCCATAATAAAGTACCACAAGCTGTGTGGTTTAAAACAACAGAAAGTTAGTGTCCAACAGTTCTAGAGTCCAGAAGTCTGAAATCAGGCTGTTGGCAGGGCCATGCTTCTTCTGAAGTGTGCAGGGAAGTGTCTGCTCCGTGTCTCCCTCCTGGCTTCTGGCGGTGGCTGTCGGGAATCCAGGCATCTCTGCCTCAGTCATCACGTGGCATTCTCCCCTCTGTCTGTGTCCATGTTTCCTCTTCCTAAAAGTACCCCAGTCATTGAATTAAGGGTGCACCCTACTCCAGCATGACCTCTTTTAACTTGCTGCATTCCATCTGTGATGCCCTTATTTTCACATAATGTCACAGTCTGAGGTACTTGGGCTTAGAACTTTAACATAACTGGCGATATGTCCATTTCATAATACCAGACAACTTACCACTTGCTAACATATGCATTTAATTATATCTCTTGTTTATTTTCTCTCTCTTTCCTACTCTAATCTAGATGCTGATGGATGAAATAATTGTCTATTTTGTTTCATGATATATCTCAAATACTTACTATCTTTGAACTCTTTTTCTTCACATTTGAAAACATCCATCCTGATGCCATGTTCATTGTTGCCCATCAATCATTAACCCCACCCTCCAGCTTTTTGTCCCCCCTGACATGGGAAGGGCATGGCTTACAACCCATACGTCCTGGATTCAGAACTCTACTGAGAACTTCAGCACAAGTTAACGTTAGTTACCATTCTTCAATGCGTAAGCTTCTGCTTCTCTACAAGGATATTTCTATGCCTGTTGCCTCTACCTCAGAAGAGTTATGTTGCAAGATTTTGCTAATAGCAGCCTAAAATTTAGTACATGACTTTATTTATTTAACTGATAGACTTTGTGTATTTAAGTGATAGACTCTGTGCATTTAATTGATAGACACTTGATGAGAGAGAAAATGGGTGCAACATAGAATAAGTTGGGTCTGAGGAAGAGTTTGATGTAAGGACCAGCCTTCTTTCATAGGAATCATTCCACTGTCTTTGGTTAAAAGTAGGTTTTTTGTTAAAGGCAAAATATGGAAAAACCATGATAACTAGTGATCGAGAGGTTCACAAAAATTCTGTTTTGACTTACAGACTAAAAGATCATTCTTTAGGTAAAACTGGAGCCACCGATGAGATTATCTAACAAATTCAGGTCTTTGATTTCAGTTTTTCTTTCTTAATCTCAAAACAATGATGGAATCTCTTCTCAGGGACTGAGTTCCATGGCCAGAGAGTCTAATATTGAGTGTTAGATGTTCTCTGAATTCTCAGTTCAGGAACCATCCTCCAAAAGTCCAGTCATTAGCTATGTATTTACTTTCTTGGTTGTTTTGGGGGAATTTGGCAATTCCCAGTAGCAAGCTGAAGTTAAGAATAAAATGTGTGCATAAGTAGAGGCTCATAGAAACTCCAAGAACAATGTTTTGCAGTTCCAATTAAAGTGAGTAGCTGTTATGTTTTAATTGTGAAGCATTAACATTCCTAAATCTACATTGCCTAAATGAATTTAGGATTGGAACAGTCCAAACTTCTTCTAAAATAGCACCATTTTTTCTTTATAATGCCTTATCTGGAAGATTTCCTCTTAGTGACTAAAATAAATTAATACTTTCAAACTAGTTTTCTAATTTGATCCTCCTAATGAAACATGGTATGTCAAAATGATTCACACTTTACAGAAAAAGAGAGCTATAGATACTAGATTAAGTTCTGAAACACAGCTTTTCTGATTCCACCTTGTAGAGTTATTTGATGGATACTCATTTTCATTTACTGACAGGAGCAGCTCTTGCTAAAATGATAATGTCATAAAATAAAGCTAAGCATATTTAAACAAGCCTCTAAATGTATTTCTTCCCTGTAGTTATACAAAGAATGTATTTTCAAATAAAATTGAAGAGTTTGGTTTTTATCTTTTTCTTTACACAAATGCAAGTAGCAGCAAACAAAACAGTTTGTGTGCATTTGAACAGTTATCCTTTGAACTTTTTCACACCATTAAATGCACTCTGACTCTCCCTGGGATTTTTATAATAAAGCCATGAAATGAGTGGGCTTAAACAATGGGAATTTATTGGTTCAGTTTTGAGTCTAAGTCCAAAATCAAGACATCATCACTGTGATGCTAATGTTCTGAGTTAGTTTCCCAAAATTCTCATATGATAAGAATCACAGGGGTCTTTTCAAGCATATCTATTAGCATATCTCTTCCTGGGATATTCTGATTTGATGGATGTAGTTTGAGCAGGACCTAATGGTTTTAGCAAGCAGTCCAGGTGACCCTTATTTTCAAGTTGGTTTGGGAGTTTCAGGAGAGTTTAAAACAAACAATGTAACACAGAATTTATGTGCCCTTAGATGTGTGGGAAATTACTGAGCTCTAAAAAGGACCACATCAGAAATCATGTAAAAACTTATTAACATAAGGAAAAATAAACAGAAATATTTAGAAAAAATAATCATCAGGAATCTGTGGCACGAGTGAGTTCTCATTTGCCGTGCAATTGCAAAAGCAAGTGTTTATTTCCTGTGAACTCACATGAATACATCTCCAGGTGGTACATGGGGGAGGGTCACAATTAAATGAATCTTAGGACTTTGGAATCAAGGCTGCTCTTTGAGTGTTAAATTAGCAAACTAATTAGCAAACTTATGTACCCACTTGTTAAATTTTTTATGAGGAATTGAACTTGGCTATCCACTGAAGCCAATCACCTGTGTGAGTAAAACAGTCAAGGACACAGAATATGAGTATCACAAAGTATGAACTGGAGGTTTCCTGAGAGAAGCAGTTCTGGAATGTGATTGTAATTCTGTAAGCTACAGTCAAATGAACTGGTTCCTCTCTTCTAAAGAGTATTGTAACAATGGGGGCTGCTCAACATGGCACATGGAATAATGAAGAGAACACAAGTTGAGATTACATATCCACTTCTATCCATGGGAGACAGCAAAACATGTACACTTGGATCATGGAGAGGTTGACACTCCATCCAGGATCTAGTTGTTTGGACAAGATGATACTTAAGGAAATATCAGAAAAGCTGAGGACACTGCAAGCATATGATGGCCAAACCACAATTAAGCCATTTTCTAAGGTCTTGTCTCCAAGGAGCTATTTGCCTACCCCACAGGAAATTCCTGCTTGTCCAGTAATTGAGGAAAATTAAACATACACACTTGGAACAGATGAGGCATAAAATTTTCATTTCCATATCATATACACATATTTCACCAATTAAAAACAAATAATAAGAGAAAACTCTATGAATGCATGTAGGCACAATGTATGTGATTATCTGGAATCAGTATTTATTTAAAATTGCTTGCAATTGGCTAGGTACTAGGGTTACTACTCCTTTTTCCTCCTGAATCAAATAACTTCAGCAACCAACCATGGTCACATCTGTCTGGTTAAGAGATTTTCAAGTAGGGATGAATACAGGACATCTATCTGATAGGAAAAAATACTCATGTATTCTAGGACACTTGAATTAAGAAGACCATAGAAGTCCTAATCATCAAATTCTTTTCTCAACTGGATCCTACACCAACCCATTCACCTCCAACTGAATCATGCTTTGCAGGTTCTGTATTGCTCAGGCTGAAACCTCTTTTAATAATCATCTACAACTGTTTTGCTTTCCCTAAACCTAAACTCGGGCATATTTGATCTATGTTAGAGAGGGGCACCATTAGAATGCCTTTCTGACAAAGAAGATGTGATGTGTTCATGGGTCTCATATTATTCACCATGCCCAGTGAGGGGGGAAAAGACAAAGAAAACCTCACCAATATGCAACATTTTTGAAGTTATAATTTATGCAATTTTTTCACACCAAGTGCTGTGTAGATTCTTGGAAAATATTGGAAATGATCCAGATGAGTGTGCTTGTTCCAAAATTATTTGAGCATAGAAATTAAGACAGTGCCAAAAGGATTTCCAGTCAGTGATTTTTTCAAAGCCAATTTCACCTCTTTGTTCCGTAAACTATAGATGATAGGATTCAACATGGGGGTTAATCCAGTATATACCAAAGCCATAAATTTATCTAATTCCTGTGAATCTACAGCTGAGGGCTTCAGGTACATGGAGAGAGCTGTGCCGAAGAACAAAACAACAACAGTCAAGTGGGCTGCACACGTTGAAAAGGCTTTGCTTCTTCCACCTGCTGAGCTGATTCTCAGGATGTTGGAGAGGATAAAGGCATAGGAGACACAGATGAGGAGCATTGGCATGGGAAGGAGAAATACACTGAGCACCAGCATGACTGACTGTGTCATGGAGGTGTCTACACATACCAGTTTCAAGATAGCTGGAATTTCACAAATGAAATGATTAATGATGTTATTACCACAGAAAGAAAGCTGTAGCACATACACTGCTTCCACCAGGGCAGTGAGGCAGCCTGTCACCCAGGAGCCAAAAGCCATCAGCCAACAGACCCTCCTGTTCATGATGATGGAGTATCTGAGGGGGTGGCAGATGGCCACATACCGGTCATAGGCCATCATGGACAGGAGCACACACTCAGTGGAGCCCATAGTATGAGATAAGTACATCTGAGCAGCACATCCCAAAAATGAGATGGTGTTTGTCCCTGAAACAAAGTTTACCAGCATTGGAGTGAGAGCAGAAGAGGTGTACCAGATGTCCAAAAAGGAGAGGTTGCTGAGGAAGAAGTACATGGGGGTGTGCAGGTGGGAATCCAGAATGCTGACGGAGATCAGAATAATATTGCCAAGAAAAGTAATCAGGTACATCAGCAGGGACAGCACAAATATAAGAGTCTCAATTTTAGGGTAGAGGGAAAACCCTAGGAAGACAAAACCTGTTACAGATGTCCAATTTGCCTGGAACATTTTATTCTGTCCTTTACATCTTTTTATATGTATAAAAGGATTAACATTACATACCATATAGAAAACCAAATTCCTTTCCCATTGTCTTGTATTTTTGCTTGATATCAACTTGTGGTTTGTGATGAAAGGCTTCCTAGTATGTTAACAGTATTAGGAACACATGCTTGAAGGAGTTTGCATAAAAAGGAAAATTTCAAGCAGAAAAATCTATAAATAAAAAATCCTCAGTATGTTATTTTGCTCCCAGACTCTTTTGACATGTCTCTGACAGTGTTTATTTCATAAATATCTACTGAGGGAAAGAGAGAGGAAATAATCTTATGATGTCTTTCTTTCTTCCAAAACCAGATTTGTAACTCATCTATGGCTATGTCATCCATTTACCACTGGAGTGGTACAATGGAACATTGGAATATTGGAATGATTTCCTACCCCAGGTTTGGTACTAATCTTCTTACTTCAGAGATATTTTACTTTCCAACTTCATGTTTTCTTCAGGTACCCATAGAGATCTGTCCAAAATAATTTGGAAAATTCCTTAAATAAATGAAAGTATGGATTTCTGCAGCCTCAAGTTAATTTATTGAAGACTTTGGATATTTAGATACAAACCCAGACCTTCATTCCTGAATCCAGAAAAATGATGATGGATGTTCTTATGGTAGGAGACACAAGGAAGAGACTTTTTTTCATGTGGCAAGAGCTTCCCTGAAGTCTGTAATCCACTTTCATCTTCCAAATGACCCATCATTTGCACTGCCAGGCAATTTAAATTATTTATTAGTTGTGAGAAACTTCCACTTTATGTAACAAATTAAAGTTAGAAATCTATTTGTGCAGAATTGCAAATTCTGTAACCCAAGGGACAAAGTCCCATAGATGCAATTATAGTCAGCAGGTGGTCTGTTTTAATTGCAGTGTTATTAAACAAGAAGTAAACTTGTTCCTGTCTATGCTGTGTTTGGGAAGGGAAACTTTGCTCCTCATTGTCTTATGAAAGTCAGTCAAGTTGGCTAATTTCTAAAATATTAAGGAGAATAGTGTTGGTAGATTCTCCTTCATATTGAGGGAGGATATCATAATATGTATCATATCAATTTGTACCTTATATGGAGCCCACCAAATATGGAGTTCAAGGTTAAGAAACTCATCTACTGTCCATCATGGCTCAAAGAGACTTATAAAAAGGGAGGTAGAATTTGGGGCTTTTCCTTTAAGTAAAGCCCTTTTTGGACAGGTAGTTCTATTAAATAATGGCAACCTGACCCTTCAGATACCCAGAAAAGGCTCTGTTTATTTGAGTGGTGCTTTGTAATCCCAGTACTCATCTGCCTATTTTCCTACTGAGGAGATGATGTTGTATGATTGATGGTGGTGTGGAGAAACATGTTGTCATTTCCTCAATGTACAATTATGATTGGATACTTCCTTTTTAGTAAAAGTCTGTAATCAAAGTCACGAGTCAGTTATCTGTATCTTTTATCTGAAGTATTCTTCTTCTCAGAGAAGGTTAGAAATTTGAACTATTGCCAAAATTTTTGAAGGCATGACCAGAAATCTCCTCCTCACTATATTTCATACTGCAAACAGAATGGAATCTTTCAACTCAGTTTCCATGATGATAAAATCTGTAAGGACCTGGGATGATGCATATGTTTCAATTCTTTAAATGTAGAGAAGCTTGCTTCAAAGGAAACCTAGGGCTTTGGTGCAAAAAAAAGATCCTTCCACTTCACCACTTCAGTGCATCAAGTAACTAGCTGATGATCTTCACTGAGCTCTCAGTTTATTCATTTACAAAAGGGGGGTGACAATAAGGTCTCTCTGCCCAAACATACATCATTAAGTCTCTTTACTCATAGATGTGGCCAATAAGAGCTCAAAGAGGGTCACCTGCCTATTGTTTTCCTCTTCCTGCTTGGAGAATACCTTGATACAGGACAGGAAGATATCATAGGCAAATTGTTTACTTCCTTCATACATGTTCAATTGGAAATTTGTTGTCATAAAGATTTTATATTTCACATGAGGTGATTTTATATAACTTTATTGAATGTACATTGAAATATTTTAACAATCCATACTTAATCCCAAGAATATTCACTAAAAATACTAGAGGGAAATATAGCAAAAAAGCTAATAGAGGAGATATAATGGAGCAAAAATTATAAAAATTTAAAACTTGATTATTTTAAAATACCATAGACATAAGGAATAAAAAATAGAACAAACAGGAAGATTGCAGAATTAAACAAAAACATATGAATAATTACATTAAATATAAATGGAATAAAAGTCCACTGAAACATGGTGAGATGTGGATAAAAAAGGCAGACACAAATTTATGTTTTAAAAAATAGACTATAACCAAAGACACAGACAAGTTGAAAAGTAAGACGATTGAAAAACAAATATGCAAAAACTAAATGAAAGATATATGTAATGAGCATACTAAAATCAGACATATTAAGTTCAAGAAAAAGAAAATTTTAAAATGTAGATAATAAATACATCAAGTCATCAAGAAGAAATTAAAATAAAATACCAATGTACATTCAACTCATAGCACTGCTTCAAATCCATGAAACAAAAATTGACAGGGATAAAGGGGAAAATGGACAAATAAATGATTGTATCTGAAGATATTTCACACTCACATTCAATAATTGATAGAATATATAGACAAAACTCAGTATGAAAGTGGAAGATTATAAAACATCAAACAAATTGATCCAATTAACATTTACAAACACTATTCAATAATTTCTCAGTCAAATCACTTTCAAACACATATAGAACATCCTCCAAAGTAGATTAATGCTGGTTCATAAGAGACATGTCAATAAATTTCAAAAGACTGAAATCATATAGAATATGATCTCTGAACACAACAGAAAAGAATTTAACACCAGTAAACATATGATCCAGAAAATTCTAAATATTTGTACTATAAGCAATACACTTCAATTCCCAAAGTGTCAAACAGGAAATCACAAGAGAACCTAAAACATATTTTGAACTGAATGATAGTGGGAACCATCATATCAAAATTTGTGGGATGCAGCAAAAGCAGTGTTTTATAAGATTCATCTTTCAATGAGAATGATAAGAAAGAAGAGAGGTTTTACATCAGTTACTTAAGATTCCAACTAAAGAAACTAGATAAAGAAGAGTCAAGTAGCCCAAAGGAAACAGAAGGAAATTAATAATAAAGATGAAAGCAGACATCATGAAAGAGAAGAGGAAAAGACTATAGAAAATGAAATGGAGTCAAAACATGGATATTTGAAAAATTTCATAAAATTTATAAATATATAGTTGTTGTAAGGAAAAAGAAAAGAATAACCTTACAAATTAAACACTTTAGAAATGAAAAAGCAGATATTGCTGCAGTTTCTATTTATTTTTAAAGGAGAATAGGAGACTTTATTAACTACTTTATCCCAGCAAATTCTACATTTAGATTAAATGGATAAATTTTTGGAAATCAACCAACTTACCAAGGCCAATACAACCAAAAAAATAGAAACTAGAGTACATGTTTAATAAGTGCAGAAATTGAATTAGTAATTGAAATATTTCTACAAACTAAATTACAGGGCTACAGACAGTATCTCTAGTGAATTTTGCCCATTTAATGTATGAATAATATAAATATAAATATTAATAGTGCAGAAATGTTATACCAACTCAGAAAATAGAGGAGGATGGAATGCTTCCCAAAACTTTATTATGAGGCCAACATAGCCTTGTAGAAACAAAATCTGACAATGACATTACAAGAAAAGGAAATCAGAGAACAATGTCACTCATGGTTAGACAGAAATTCTCAAAAAATATTGGCAAATCATATCCAGTGTTAAATCAAAAGGTTAATATATCAAGAACAGGTAGGTGTTTTCCCAGAAAACCAATGTCAGTTTAATATTTGAACATTAATCACTTAAGTTAATCTTATTAACAGAATAAAGGAGAAAATTTGTAATTACCTTGGCAATAAGTGAGATAAATTTATAAAAATCAAACCTTTTTTTTATGATTAAAAAACAATACTCTCAGTAACTAGGAATAAAAGAACACTTCCAAAATATGACAAAGGATATCAAGAAACATTTCAGCTTTTATCAAATGTAATGAAAAAGAACTGAAGTTTTTAATTTTGAAGAATTATAAAAAATGGTTTATCTTTATATTTGGTGACATTTTGGAGGCCCCTGTTTAAAGTTCTTTTGCTTTCCTAAGGCAAAATAGATATTCTGTATGATTTTTTAAATTTTTAGAGATTAATCAAGTATGTCTGATAATTTTGTGTATGTTGTATTATATGGAGGATATGGATATCCACTTATTCCAGCATAAGTCACTGAGAAAAAAAAAGCTATCCATTTCTCACTGTCATCCAGGCACCTTTACTGACAATCAATTGACTGTCTATTTGTGGGTTCTTTGTCACTCTGTTTTGCTCAAATCATCTATCAAATCATCTATTTATCTACCTATATTCAAATACCTCAGTGTCTTGATTAATGCAGTTAAATTAACTTTGAAATTAGGTCATACAAATGCTACAACATCACTTTTTTCAAGATTGCTTTATCTTTTCTAATTCATTT
Organism: Choloepus didactylus; assembly: GCF_015220235.1. NCBI lineage: Eukaryota > Metazoa > Chordata > Mammalia > Pilosa > Megalonychidae > Choloepus > Choloepus didactylus. The sequence continues at coordinate 120,020,645 of NC_051316.1, forward strand.
CCATTTCATATCTCTTTTAGAATCATCCTTGTACTGGAAGAGGTATACCAGAGTGAAATTTGGACAGATAGGGAAAAGAATCGAAAAATATGAGCAGGGTCTTAGGGAACTGAATGACAACATGAAGTGCATGAATAGATGTGTTATGGGTGCCACAGAAGGAGAAGAGAAGGGAAAGGAGGGCAGAAAGAATAACAGAAGAAATAATCACTGAAAATATCCCAACTCTTATGAAAGACACAAATTTACAGATTCAAGAAGTACAGCATACCCTAAACAGAGTAGATCCCACTAGACCTACTACAACACACTTACTGATCAGACTGTCCAATGTCAAAGACAAAGAGAGAATTTTGAAAGCAGCAAGAGAAAAGTGATCCATCACATACAAGGGAAGTTCAATAAGACTATGTCAGATTTCCCTGCAGAAACCATGGAGACAAGAAGGCAGTGGCATGATATATTTAAGATACTGAAAGAGAAAAACTGCCAACTAAGAATTCCATATCCAGTAAAACTGTCCTTCAAAATTAAGGAGAGGTTAAAATATTTTCAGACAAACAGATACTGGGAGAATTTGTAAATAAGAGACCTGCACTACAAGAAATACTAAAGGGAGTGCTAGAGGCTAATAGGAAAAGACAAGAGAGACAGGTTTGGAGAAGAGTGTTGAAATGAAGGCTATCATGAAGGGTAAAAGGAGAGAGGGAAAAAATAAGATATGACATATAAAATTCAGAAGACAAAATGATGGAAGAAAGTACTGCCCTTACAGTAATTACACTAGATGTTAATGGATGGAACCCCTCAATACAAAGACATAGGCAAGCAGAACGGATTTAAAATCAGAATCTATCAATATGCTGTCTACAAGAAACTCACTTTAGACACAGAACAAAAATAGGCTGAAAGTGAAAGGCTAGAGAAAGGTATTGTATGTAAACAACAAGCAGAAAAAAGTGGGAGTAGATATATTATTCTCATAAAAATTAGACCTCAAATGTAAAGCAATTAAAAGAGACAAAGAAGGACAATATATATAAATAAAGGGGTCAATTCATCAAGAAAACATAACAATCATAAATAGTTACACACCAAGCCAGAGTGCCCCAAATACATGAGATAAACACTGTCAACACTAAAGGGAGAAGTAGGTACCTCTACAATAATAGTGGGAGACTTCGATACACTACTGTCATCAATGGATAGAGTATCTAGACAGAGGATCAATAAGGAAACAGAGGTACTGAATTGTATGACAAATGAAATAGACCTAACAGATATTTATAGAACACTACAACCCACAACAGCAGGATATACATTTTTCTCAAGTGCTCATGGAACATTCTCTAGGATAGACCAAATGTTGGGTCACAAAGGAAGTCTCAACAAATTTAAAAGTATTGATATTATACAAAACACTCTCTTAAATAATAATGGAATGAAGTTGGAAATCAATAATAGGTGGAATGTTGGAAAATTCAAAAATATATGGAGGCTAAACAACACACTCTTAGACAACCAGTGGGTAAAGGAACAAATTACAAGAGAAATTAGAAAATACCTCAAGGCAAATGAAAATGAAATCACAACATATCAAAACTTATGGGATGCAGCAAAGGCAGTGCTGAGAGGAAAATTTATTACCCTAAATGCCTATATTATAAGAGAGGAAAGAGCAAAAACTGAGGAATTAACAGTTCATTTGGAGGAACTGGAGAAGAACAACAAACTAAACTCAAAGCAAACAGAAGGAAAGAATAACAAAGATTAGAGCAGAAATAAATGAAATTGACAACAGGAAAACAATAAAGAGAATCAACAAAACCAGAAGTCAGTTGTTTGAGAAAAATCAATAAAATCAATGAAACCTTAGTAGGCTAATGAAAAAAAGAGAGAGTGGATGCAAATAAATACAATCAGAATTGGGAAACGGAACATAGACACTGACCCCACAGAAATAAAGGAGATAATGAGAAGATACTATGAGCAACTATATGTTACTAAACTAGACAAATTAGATGAAGTGGAAAACTTCCCAGAAAAGTATTAACAAACAACATTGACTTGAGAAGAAATAGATCACCTCAACAAACCAATCACAAGGAAAGAGACTGAGTTAGTCATTAAAAAACTTCCCAAAAAGGAAAGCCCAGGACCAGATGGCTTCATATGTGAATTCTACCAAGCATTAAAGAAAGAATTAGCATCAATCCTGCTCAAAATGTTCAAAAAAGTTGAAGAGGAGGGAAAGCTACCTAACTTATTCTATGAAACCAACATCACCCTAATACCAAAGTCAGACAAAGGCACTAGAATAAAAAAAAAAAAAATGAAAGAAAAGAAAATTATAGACCTATCTTTTTAATGAATACAGATGCAAAAATCCTCAAAAAAATACTTGCAAATTGAATCTAGGAGCACATTAGAAGAATTAGACAACACGAGCAGGTGGAATTTACCCAGGTATGCAAGGTTGGTTCAACACAAGAAAATCAATTAATGTAATAGACCACATCAATAAATCAAAGCAGAAAAACCACATGATGATCTCAATTGATGCAGAAAACGCATTTGACAAAATTCAACATACTTCCCTGATGAAGAAGCTTCAAAGGATAGGAATAGAAGAGAACTTTCTCAATATGACAAAAGGCAATTTATGAAAAACTCACAGCTAATGTCATACAGTGGGGAAAGACTGAAAGTTTTGCCACCTAAGATCAGGAACAAGACAGGGATGCCCACTGTCACAATTGTTATTCAGCATTGTGCTGGAAATTCTAGCTAGAGCAATTAGGAAAGGAAAAGAAATAAAAGGCATCCAAATTGGAAAGGAAGAAGTAAAACTTTCACTCTTTGCAGATGACATGAACTTATAGGTAGAAAATCCAGAAAAAATCTACAGCAAAGCTACTAGAGCTAACTAATGAATGTAGCAAAGTGGCAAGCTATAAGAGCAATACTCAAAAATCAGTAGGGTTCTTATACAAAAGTAATGAGCAACAGGAGGAGGAAATCTAGAAAAAAATGCCATTTACTATAGCAACCCAAAAAATCAAGTATTTAGGAATAAACTTAATCAAGGCCACAAAAGACGTATACATAGAAAACTACAAGAATCTGCTAAAAGAAATCAAACAGCACCTGAAAAAATAGAAGAACATGCCTTGTTCATGGATTGTGTATTAGAAGACTGAATATAGTTAAGATGAAAATCCTACCTAAACTGATTTATAGATTCAATGCAATGTCAACTAAAATCCCAACAACTTACTTTTCAGAAGCAGAAAAACTAGTAACCAAGTTTATTTGGAAGGGCAGTATGTCCTGAATACTAAAAAGAAAAATCTTGAGAAAGAAAAATGAAGTGGGAGTTCTCATACTACCTGACTTTAAAGCATACTAAGAGCTACAATGGTCAAAACAGCATGGCACTGGCATAAAGATATGTATACTGATAAATGGAATCAAATTGAGTGTTCTGATCTGTACCAGTTGTGTTGGCTTGACTGCCTTATCAAAGATTAATTTTCCATAGATGATTTTCCATCTATGGAAAATTAATCTTTGATAAGGCAGTCAAGCCAACACAACTGGTACAGAGCAGCCTCTTCAATAAATGGTGTTTAGGGAACAGGATAACCATATGCAAAGGAATGAAAGTGGACTCCTATCTCAAACCTTATAACAAAATTAACCAGAAATGGATCAAAGACCTAAGGATTAGTGCTAAGACCATAAGACTTTCAGAAGAAAATGTAGGGAAATACCTTAAAGATCTTGTGAATAGGAGATGGTTTCCTAGACCTTTCACCCAAAATGCAAGCAATTAAAGAAGAAACAGATAAATGGGATCTCGTCAAAATAAGACACTTTCATACATCAAAAAACTTTGCCAGAAAAGTAAAAAGGCAGCCTACACAATGGGAGGCAATATTTGGAAACCACAAATCAAATAAGGGTTTAATATCCAGAATATATAAAGAGATCCTACAACTCAACAATGAAAGACAAACAACCCAATTAAAATATGGACAAGAGACATGGATAGACACTTTTCTGAAAAGGAAATACAAATAGCTCAAAAACACATGAAAAGTTGTTCAACTTCACTGGCTATTAGGAAAATACAAATCAATACCACAATGAGATATCATTTCCCACCTACTGGAATGACCATTATCAAAAACAAACAAACAAACAAACAAACAAACAAAAAAACTGGAAAATTACAAGTGCTGAAGAGGATGTGGAGAAACAGGCACAGTTATTCACTGTTGGTGGGAATGCAGAATGGTGCAGCCACTCAGTGTGGTGTTTTCTCAGAAAGCTACATATAGAATTGCCATAAGATCCTGCAATTCCATTACTGGGTATATCTCAGAGGAACCAAAAGCTAAGACATGAACAGACATTTGTAAACTGATGTTTGTGGCAGCATTATTCATGATTGCCAAGTAATGGAAACAGCTCAAATGTCCAACAATGGATGAGTGGATAAACAATTTGTGGTATATACACATGATGGAATATCACACAGCTGTAAGACAAAACAAAGTCACAGAACATAGAACAATGTGGATGAAACTTCAGGACATTATGTTGAGAGAAGTTAGCTAAAAGCAAAAGGACAAATACTGTATGGTCTCACTAATATGAGCTAATATTAATGAGCAAATGCTGAGAGTTAAAGCTGAGAACACAAGTTGTCAAGAGATAGAAAGAGGGTAGAGATTGGGCATTTGATGCTAAGGGGTATAGAACGTTCAACAGGATTGATTGTATAGGTCCATAAATGGATAGCATAATACTGTGTGATGGTCGCACAATATTGTAGGTACACTGAACAAAGATGTTTGTGAGTAAAACTGAAAGAGGAGAGCTATGGCCATGTATGACACTGGAAGGAAAGACAGACGATAAAAGACTGAGACTATAACTTAGTGAAACCTGCAGTGGTCAATGATGGTAACTAAATGTACAAGTATAAAAATGTTTTTACTTGTGGGAAAGCAAATGAATGTCAACCTTGCAACATGTGGAAAAAAGGATGGTATTGGGGAAAAATATAATCAATGCAAACTGGAGTCTATGGTGAACAGTAACATTGTAATATGCTTCCATTAAATGTAACAAGGGCAGTACACTGAAGCTAAATGTCTATGAGAGGGCGATATAAGGGAGGGGTATGGGATTCTTGGTAGCAGTGTCGTCTGAATTTATTGTATTGTATTATATTGTAATTTTTTATCTTTTATTATTCTGTTTTTAATTTTTTTGCAGTAACGACTATGTTCAAGTGTTGATTGTGGTAATGAATGCACAAATGTATGATGATACTTGGAACAATTGTACACTGTGGATGATTGTATGGTGTATAAATATATCTCTAGAAAATTGCAGAGAAAAGTATAAACAAAAGGGATACAAGTGCTGGAGAAAACATGGAGAGAGGGAGTAACTATTTACTGTTGGTGGGGAAGTAGAATGTAGCCTATCTGGAAGACAGTATGGTGGTTCCACAGAAAGCTAAGCATGTGGGTGCCATAAAGTCCTGCAAACTCATTATTGGGATATATTCTTGGAAGATATTATAGCAGGGACACGAATGGACATTTGCACCCTGGTGTTTATGGCAGCAGTATTCATGATTTGCAATGGATGGAGGTGGCCTAAGGTGCATTCTCTGATGAACAGAACGGTGAACTGTGGTGTAGGCTTGTAGGCTTACAATAGAATATTGCACAGCTGCAAGAATGAAGCTGTGAGACACGCAGCTAGATTAATGGACATTTAGGAGAGCATTTTGAGTGAAGTACACAGAAAAAAAAAGACAAACATTAAAATGCCTCAGTAATATGGACTAACTATAATGTTTAAACTCTGAGAATTGAATCTTAGAGCACAGCTTATCAGGGGAACACTTATTGTAATGGCCTCTGTAAGCTCTTACAGCAGTCATATGTATTCCTGGGTTGTAATGGTTATCTCCAAATTCTGAGATGCTGAGCTCCTTATGTATAACCTGGTTGGTCTCTGGAACTTTGGGTATCTGTGTGACACCTGAAACTCAGAGGCAGAGCTCAGCAACTATGAATGTCAGTATTACCTCATACAGCAACTGTTAAAAAAGCTGAAAAAGAGTGCAGACTTCAATTAGAGTTATGAATGAAGTGGATCTGGTTAGGACTAAGGAAAATCAGACCAAAGGACATCATTGGCAGTGTTTTAAAACTTCAGCTTCTCTGTGAGACCAAGAGAAGAGATGTTTATTTGATGCAAGATCTATATTTTCTGCAGCACACTAAATAACTTAACTTGTATGGTCAGTTTATTCAAACACCATAATTACATGGAACTTTGAATAAGAACTGAGATCTTGTATGTTTGTACAGGTTACTGCAAAATCCCAATACATCCCAAGGTAAGTTGGTCAGAGAATAAAAATATATTTGCAGGGCCCCTCTGAGGAGCTGGGGGAAAATGTGGAAATGTTGGACTTCCCCACCTGGGTTATTACTAATATTCTCACAAACATTGTGGACTAACAATTTAGTAGGCTGGGCCCTCGATCTTGGGGCTTGCCCTTATGAAGCTTGTTACTGCATAGGAGAGGCTAAGCCTGCTTATAGTTGCACCTAAGAATCTCCCTCAGAGAACCTATTTGTTGCTAAGATGTGTCCTCTCTCTCTCCAAGCCCACTCTGCACGTGAACTTACTGCCCATCCCCCTATGTGTGACATGACTCCCAGGGGTATAAATCTCTCTGGCAATGTGGGACATGACTCCTGGGGATAAGCCTGGACCCAGCATCATGGGATTGAGAAAATCTTGACCAAAAGATGGAGGCAAAATGAAAAAAAAAAAAAAAGTTTCAGTGGCTTAGAAATTTCAAATGGATTTGAGAGGTCACTCTGGAGGGCATTCTTATGTGCTATATAGATATTCTTTTCTTAGTTTTTAGTGTATTGGAATAGTTAGAAAGAAATACCTGAAACTGTGGAAATGCAACCCAGTGGCCTTGATTCTTGAAAACAATTGCGTAACTATGTAGCTTACATGGTGTGACTGTGTAATTGGAAACCCTTGTGGCTCACACCCCCTTTATCCATTGTATGGACAGATAAGTAGAAAAATGGGGACAAAAACTAACTGAAAATAGGGGGGCTATGGGGGGGATGGAATGCTTTGGGTATTCTTTTTTTGCTTTTATTTTTATTCTTATTTTTATTCTTTTTGAAGTATGGAAAATGTTCAAAAATTGTGGTGATGAATGCACAACTATATGATGGTACTGTGGACAGCTGATTGCACACTGTAGATGACTGTATGGTATGTGAATACATCTCAGTAAAAATGAATTAAAAATTAAAAAAAGAAAGAATACGTGGGTTGCTTTGATTCACAATGTAGATGCCCAGTCCCTACCTTTGGAGAGATTCAGAATCAATAGAACTGTCCATCTAGTATCTGAAGGATTAAAAAAAATATTCTCCTGTCCTCTAAGGGCACCTGTATTAAGACCCCACCACAACACCTACTAGTTGAACCCTTTCCTCATCCTGGTTCTTCCATCAATCCTCTCACCTTCCACTGAACCATTCTTTGCAAGCTCTGCATTGCTCAGGCTGGGTCCTCCTCTGAAAACTGTGCACATCTGACTTGCCTGCCCTAAACCTAAAGTTCAGGCAGCAGGGATCTATGCTAGGGAGAAGCACTGTCTTACAAGAAGGAACACTTCACCCACACAAATCCAGGGATGCTTCCCTGGTAATAAAGATGTGATGTGGTCACATGGGCGTCACATAATTCCCCAGCTCCAGCGAGGGTGGAAAAGAAAGAAAAGCTACCAATATGCAACATTTGAGAAGTTATATTTGATGCAATTTGTTTCACATATAGAAAATATATTTATAAATATTCCACCCAAATATGTGTCTACATTAATGTATCATTTCTTGCCACATAAACTCTTCATAGAGATTGATTTTTTATTCTTGTCTTGATTGCCTAATGCAGCATGCTCTGTGAAAAATAGCAACATGGTACATGGTATTTAATTCTTGGAGACAAACAAAGTTCCATTTGAGAGCAATCTTTGGCTATACCCATGGATAATTCAATACCCCCCACTGCTATACCTCTACCCTACCTCATACAGATCACTACAGATGTGCAAACCCTTGTGAGCTATCTTTGCTCTGACACACAAATACAGTCACTCCTCACCTGCAAGACCCAAATAAACAAAATCATCCCTACCGTATTTCAACAAAACTAAAACTTTTTATTCACATTGCAATATCTTCAAAACAAAGAGTTCTATAAGGGATGGTGTCTTGGTTTTACAAAGTAAGGTATATCACACTTTGTGTTCTATTCACACTTATTTAAAGAATATGTGCTAATGCTTCTTAAAATCAAGTAAGCATAAATAATATAAGTTAAAATTACTTCAAAATTTAATAGGTTCAAATAAAATTTTGATTTTATACTCTAGTTGTTAGTTATTGTCACAGGAACTTCAGAGCTGGATACTGAGATGATACAGCACGTCAAGAGTGAAATAATAGGCAATTATCTAATTGTAATATTATATTTATATATAAATAATAGATGTATGGCATTATAGACGATACAGCATCTATAATATTTAATTAACATATAAAATAAATAAATGCTAAATACATTTCCAAAAACTTCATTCTGGATAACTAGTTGATTCATTGATATTGATGGTATTATTTACAACTAAAATCAGGTGAGAGGACATAAAATTGAACTATTATCACAAATATGTATTGTACAGGGTTTTGGTATACATGAATTAGTATGCTTTTTTATGGTTAGTGTGTTGGTTTGGATGTATTATGTCCCCCAAAATGCCATGTTCTTTGATGCAATCTTGTGGGGGCAGATGTATTAGTGTTGATTAGGTTGGAATCTTTGGATTAGGCTGTTTACATGGTGATGTGACCCAGCCAACTGTGGGTAGTACCTTTGAATAGATTTTTTCCATGGACGTATGGCCCTACCCATTCAGGGTGGGTCTTGACTAGTTAACTGGAGCCCTATAATGGCTCACAAACAGAAGGACCTCAGAGTACCTGTGAGTGACATTTTGGAGAGCAACTGAGAGAGACATTTTGGAGATTGCCATTGAAAGCAGACTTATGCTAGCTCAGAGTTTGCTCCAGAGAAGGTAAGAGAGGACAAAATGCCCCAAGAGCAACATTTTGAAGACCACACAGCAAGTGAAAGAAGAGCTGTAACACATCCTGGGATCAGCAGACACCAGCCACTTACCTTCCCAGCTAACAGAGGTTTTTTGGACACCATTGGTCTTCCTTTGGTAAGGTATACTTGTGTTGATGACTTAATTTGGACATTTTCATGGCCTTCACATTGTAGCTTTGTAACCAAATAAACCCCCTTTATAAAAACCAATCCATTTCTGTTATTTTGCATAATGGCAGCATTAGCAAACAGGAACAGTTAGTATTGGAGATTACCCAGGTGACTGTCCTTTTGAGCCAATATTATTTGAGTATGGAACTTAAGTAGTACCAAAAGGATTTCTAGTCAGCAATTTTTTCAAAGCTATTTTCACCTCTGTTCCACAGACTATAGATGATAGGATTCAACATGGGGGTTAATACAGAATATACCAAAGCCATAAATTTGGTACAGCTGAGGGTTTCAGGTACACGGAAAGAGCTGTGCTATAGAACAAAACCACGACAGTCAGGTGGGCCGTGCATGTTGAAAAGGCTTTGTTTCTTCCATTTGCTGAGCTGATTCTCGGATGTTGGAGACAATGAAGGCATAGGAGGCACGGATGAGGAGCACTGGAGTGAGAAGGACAAATATGCTGAGCACCAGAATAACTAACTGTACCATGGTTGTGTCCACACACACCAGTTTAAAGACAGCCAGAATTTCACAAGTGAAATGACTGATGCTCTAGTACCATAGAGGAAAATGCTGCAGCACATATGCTGACTCCACCAGGGCAGTGAGGCAGCCTGTCACCCAGGAGCCAGATGCCTTCTGCACAAAGACCCTCCTGTTCATGATGATGGGGTATCTCAGGGGGTTGCAGATGGCTACATACCAATCATATGCCATCGTGGACAGGAGCACACACTCAGTGGAGCCCATGGCAAGAGAGACAAACATCTGAGCAGCACATCCCAAGAATGAGATGGTGTTTGTCTCTAAAACAAAGTTTACTGACATTGGAGTGAGAGAAGAAGAGGTGTACCAGATGTCCACAAAGGAGAGGTTGTTGAGGAAGAAATACACGGTGGTGTGCAGGTGGGAATCCAGAATGCTGATGGAGATCAAAATAATATTGCCCAGAAAGATGATCAAGTACATCAGCAGGTACAGCACAAATATAAGGATCTCAATTTTAGGATAGTGGGAAAACCCCAGGAAGACAAAACCTGTTACCAATGTCCAATTTGCCTGGGACATTTTATTCAGTTCTGTTCATCTTTTTATATGCATAGAAGGATGAACATTAAATACTCTATACGTACAAAAAACCTTCATCCTTTTTCTCTGGTATTTTCAGTCCATTAAAATTGTGGTCTATGTTTAATGTCTTCTGTAGCATGGTGATAGCATTAGGAATACATGCTTGAAGGACTCTGTCATCAATAAGGAAAATTTTAAGGAGAAAATTAATAAACTAAAAGTCTTCATCTGCTATTTTCTCATTTAGAGGCTGATGGTACATGGTGGATGGTGACGTGTGGAAAAGTGCTCTCATTTCATCACTGTACAATTATGATTGCATACTTTCTTGTTAGTAAAAGTCTGTATTCAAAGCCATTACTCAGTTGTCATTTATCATATGTATTTCTATTCTCAGAGAAGGTTATAAATTTGAACTATTGCCAAGAACTTCGAAAGCATGATCAGAAATTCCCTCCTCACCATATAACATAACGCAATCAGAATGCAGACTTGGGATCTTTCATAAACTCTGCTTCCACAAGGATAAAATCCTTAAGGCCTTGGAATGATATATATGCTTCACTTCCTTAAAATAGAGGAGCTTGTTTCAAAGGAAACCTAGGGCTTGGGGCTGAAACAATACAAAACAAAACAAAACAAAAAAACTTCAACTTTTCCACTTTAGGGTGTCATATAGCCAGCTGATGATCTTCACTGAGCTTCAGAATATTCAATTGTAAAAGGCTAATGACAAAATATTCTTACTGGAGTTGTTGTGAGGCTTACAGATATTTTATTCAAAGCAACCACCACAGTATCTGATATATAGTATGTGCACAATTATTATTTGATATCTCCCCCTAGAATAGTTTTCTACTTGCCTCTTGAAACAGCTTCCTTCCTTTAGTCCACTTCTCAAAGTTTTACTCTTTATTTGATTATGGCACAATCTTTGCTTTTCTTTCCTTATTTAGACAAGATTCACTGCAAACTGACACAAATGGATGGAAATAGAGAAATAAAAGAGACTTATGGACATATCTACCCAGATCCCTACCACCCCCTCCCAACTTTCCTCTAAATTCTTTTTCCAATACTCCTCACAACCCATTTGTTGTATAAGTGTATCCTAACTGTTCAGTTCTTGGAGAAATGTGCTTGTAGTTCCTGAAGTGAATCGTGTATTCTGACCTTATTGTATGAGGTAGAGGGGAGGGTTAATAGAGAGCATTGCTTTAAGTTTAACCATGAAAGGTTGGGGTGAATGCTAGTGACTAAGGCTGATGAAGGTGCTCAACTGACTTTCTACTAGATAGTCAGCAAAAAACCACATTTTTTTTTTTTCCTTTGGAGAGAGATGAAAGAACACTGAAAGAGAGGGAAACTCTGAACTTCCATGGAATTTATTGTTTAGAAGACAAAGAGCCAAAAATTCTGGGCAAGTTTCCTGAACTTATAAATCTCTCCTGTTCCCTAACTCCATTAATAGCAATAATAGTCATTCATGTGATTTGGCCAAAAATAGAAGTCATTGGGACTCCCTTTCTCTCTCTCAAACTATACACAATATAAAACAAATCAGGACCAATCTGCCTGAATGTGTCAGGTTTCCTCCAGCTTCTGTGACTGTAGACTATCTCATAGAGAATATCTTGGTCAAACTAAATATCCTACCATTAACAATTTTAAACTCTGGATTAAGTATAAATATGACTGCTTGAGGGCACAGAAAGCAACTTAACCAGTCAGAACTGATGGAGATTCAGCCTCTGTGAGAGAAGTAGCAAAATGGGTGAGGTCTACATCTATATGGTTTTCCTCTCAAGGGAAGCAGATAGAGTGCAAGCAAAAAGCAAGAGTCTTATTAAACTGAATTTTAAGAAATCAGCATTTGTGGTGGCTGGAGCAGCTGCTGATTAATGGAGAAATCCTCAAAAAGAGGGAACAACATACAGCGATACAAAAATAGAGGTAAAATCTGCTCTCCAACTTTTGGCTGATCTAAGAATTGGGCATGTGTAGAGCGAGCTTCCTAGGAAGTCAAGGAAATGTGCCAATGGAGAGGTTGAAGGAGCTATCAGAGACTTTCGTAGCAGCTCACTGCAGGGGAGTCAGTGCTGGTGTTCAACCCCTCCAGAATAAAGGGGCTTGGTAAATGCCAAAGATTTCCACCGAAATGCTCATCCTTTCTTACTGCCTCAGATTCTCTGGCCCAGGAAAGTGGAGGCAATTTCCTCAGACATGGATATGAATTCATGTAAATTAAGAAGCCTCTCGTTTCATACTCCAGCAAGTAGTATAACTATTTAGCATTCTTCAAGGAGCCATGTGTTATAGAGCATGGGTTTATTTACTGTAATTTATTCATTATTCAGAGATCATCACAAATGGCATCCAAAAGATAATGCCCCTTATCCAAGCATATATCATTAGTCTTTTTACTCCGAGTTTCAGTTTGTAAAAGCTTAAAAATGGTCATCTGCATATTGTTTTCCTCTTCCTTCCTGGAGAATGCTGTGGTGAGGGAGGTAGGGTGTCACAGGCAAATACCCTACCTCCTTCATCCATGATCAATTGGAAATTTGCTGTCATAAATGCTTCACATTTTACATGAAGTGATTTAATTTAAATTTACTGAAAGTACAGTGAAATAATTTAACAATCCATAGTGTACCACAAGAGTAACCACTAGAAATCCCAGAAGGAAATATAGCAAAAGAGCTAGTCTAGGGGATGTAATTAAATAATAATAATAACTTAAAACTTGAGTAATTTAAAATAATGTAGGCATAAGGAATAAAAATAGAGCACACAACAGAAAACAAATAATAATATAGCAGAATTAAACAAAAACATATTAATTATTAAATTAAATGTGAATGGACCAAAGGATCCCACTGAAATAAGATGGTGAAAAAGGAAGACACAGCTGTATGTTTTAAAAAAATACACTTTAACCAAAGACACAGGCAAGTTGAGAAGTAAGAGACTGTAAAACAGGTGACATGCCAAAACTAAATGAAAGAAAACTGTAATGTCTATATCAAGATCAGAGAAATTAACTTCAAGAAACAGTGTACAAACCAATACAGAGAATAAAAACACCAAATAATCAAGAAGAAATTAAAATAAAATGTTAATATACATTAGGCTAATAGCATAGCTTCAAATCCATGAAACAAAAATTGACAGGGATAAAGGGAAAATGGACAAATCTATGATCATAACTGAAAATATTTCATACTCACTTTAATAATTAAAAAATATATAAATAAAATTAATTATGAATGTGGAAGATTGTAAAACTATCAAACAAATTGATCCGATTGACATTTACAAAACATATTCAGCAATTTCAGAATCACTTCTTATTCTAATATGTATTGAATATTCTCCAGAATAGATCAAGGCTGGTGCATAAAAGGCTTTCGATACATTTCAAAAGACTGAAATCATACAGAATATGTTCTCTGAATTTAACATGAGTAAAAATATTATCCAGAAAATTCTAAAATATTTGTACCTTAAGCAAGACACTTCTAAATTCCCAGTGTGTCAAGGAACAAATCACAAGGGAAACTAAAACATATTTTGAAATGAAGGATAATGGAAAGGCAACATATTTAATTTGTGGATGCAGCAAAAGCAGTGTTTTGATGGTTAGATTCATCTTTCAATGATTATAGCTGAAAGATCATCTTTCAATGATTAGACATTACCTAAGATTCCAACTAAACAAGCTAGAAAAAGAAGGGCCAAATACCCAAAGTAAGTAGAAGGAAATAAATAAAAAGATCAAAACAGACATCATGAAAGACAAAGGAAAAGACAATAGAGAAAACAAGAGTCAACACATGGATACTTGATGAAGTTCATAAAATTGATAAAACTTCAGTGATTTAGGAAAAAAAATAACTTCACAAATTGAAAACTTCAGTGATGAAAGATCAAGCACACTGTAGTGCCTATATATATTTAAAGGAGAATAGGAGACTTTTATTAATTAGTTTATCCCAACAAATTCAACATCTGGATCGAATGGAACAACTTCTGTGAAAACATCACTTACCAAGACCAACACAACAAAAAAATAGAAAAACTGAATAGACCTATAATAAGTGTAGCAATTGAATGAGTAAATATTTCCACAAATAAAACTTTTGGCATAAAGACAGAATCTCATTGAATTTTGTCAGTTTAAAATATAAATATAATAAATAGAAATATATACATATTAATATTGATAAAGCAGAAATGTTATACCAACTCAGAAAATAGAGGAGGATGGAATGCTTCCCAAAACTGTTATAAGGCCAACGTAGCCTGGTACCAACACAATCTGACAAAGATATTGCAAGGAAAGGAAATTAGAGAACAATGTCACTCATGGATAGAGACTCAACAATCCTCAAAAAATATTGGCAAATCATATCCAGCGTTATATCAAGAACATGTAGGTGTCATCCCAGAAAAGAAATGTCGGTTTAATATTTGTACATTAATCACTTACATTTATCTTATTAACAGAATAAAGGAGAAAATTTTGAAATTGTCATGTCAGTAAATGAAAAACAAAAAGCATTTTTAAATAGCCAATCTTATTCCTGATATAAAAACTTACTCTCAGAATACCAAGAATCAAAGGACCCTTCTGCAGTATGATAAACGACATCTGTGCAGCATCTCAGCTATTGCCAAATGTAGTGAAAAAGAACAGAAGTTTTTAATTTTTGAAAATTTAATTATACTTGGTGACAATCTGGGGCACCCTGTTTCAAATTTCTTCTCTTCCCTAAGGTAAACAAGATATTCTGCATGATTTCTAGAAGTTTTAATGAATAAACATGTATGTTTGGGTCTATGATTCACCTCAAATTGAGTTTTGTGGATGGTGTACAATATGGATCTCCAGTGGTTCTAGCACCAGTTATTGGAAAAATGCAAACAAACCTGTCCTGTCCACACTGAGTCACTTTGGCACCTTTATGACAATCAATTGACCATATATTTGTGGGTTCTTCCTCAGTCTTTATTCTGCTCGATTAACCTATTTATCCATCTTTATGCCACTACCACAGTGTCTTGATTATTGTAGGTTAGTAACCACATTTGAAATTTGGTCATATAAACCCTGTAACTTTTTTTTTTCAAAATTGTTTTGGTTTTGTAGT
The DNA here is from genome assembly GCF_015220235.1 of Choloepus didactylus. NCBI lineage: Eukaryota > Metazoa > Chordata > Mammalia > Pilosa > Megalonychidae > Choloepus > Choloepus didactylus. Next base: position 120,036,283 of record NC_051316.1, read on the forward strand.
TCCTTTCAGTTTCATATCTGTTTTAGAATCATACTGGTCCTGAAACAATTGATACCAGAGTGAAGTTTGGAAGGCTTATAAGATCTATGCAAATTTAAGGCCTTTATAGCCACATTTTAGGTGCAGAAGAAGGATTTTTACCAAAAACAAACAAACAAACCAGTAACAAAATGGCTTGGATATTTTAAAAATTGCTTTGGTAGGAATGGGGAAAAGGTTTTGGGAATGTGAGAAAACATACACACTTTGATGATGCATAAAACTTCTTTCTATACCTTATATATGTATTTTTCACCCATAAAAACAAATAATAAGACATAACTCCTTGAACATGTGTCAGATGAATTTATTTGATTACCTGGAACTAGGGTTTATTGTAAATTGTTGTAGCAATTAGCTGAGTAATAGGGTTACCACTCCTAATTCTTCAACATAGCATCAAGCCGTGGTCCCTATTGTTTGGCAGGGAGATAATTAGGTAGTGATGAAAGTTATAATAACTGGGTTTCTATCATTTACAGTATAAACATCGAGCCCCTACCTTTGGAGAGATTCAGAATCAACAGAACAAGACAAGTGTCTGAGGGATAAAAAATAAATAAACAAATAAATAAATAAATAAATAAATAAATAAATAATTCTCCTGTACTCTAAGGGGTCTACCTTCTAGTCGAATCCTTTCCTCATCCTGGTTGTTTCATGAATCCTCTCACCCTCACTGAACCATTGCTTGCAAGTTCTGTATTTCTCAGGTTGGGTCCTCTTTTGATAATTATCTACAACTGTCTTGCTTTCCCTAAACCTAAAGCACAGGCTGCAGTGATCTATGCCAGGGAGACCTTCTTACCAGAAGAAATGCCTCACCCACAGAAATTCAGTGTGCTTTGTGAGAAATAGAAACATGGGTACATGGTGATTAATTCATGCAGACACACAAAATGCCATATGAGACCATTCTGGCCTCATACTTATGGATAATTCAAGATCCTCCACTGCTATCACTCTACCCCACCTCATACACGGGACTGCAGCTGTGCAAACCTTGTGATGATATCTTTGCATAGACACCATATTCAGTCACTCCCCACCTACATGGCCCAGATTAACAAAGTCATCCCTACTATTTTTCATAAATCCAAAACCATATTTTTTGCACATTTGCAACAGCTTTGCAACTAGGAAGGTCAATAATTGAAAGTGTCTTCATTTACAAATAATGATATGTCACCACTTTGGATCCTATACATGCATTTTTTAAGAATACTTCCCATTGCTGCTTTAAATTCTTAAATCATAAATAACATAAGTGAAAATCACTTCAAAATCGAATGGGCTCAAAATTTAGTCTCTAATTCTGTTGCTTATTGTCTCAAGGATGCAACAGCCAGCTACTGAGATGATATAGCACATCAACTGTGAAACAATAGACAATTTTCTAATTTTAATGTCATGTTTATACATAAATAATGGGCATATAACATACGACATGTATCATCTGTAAAATATAATTAAACTAAAAAAAGCTGCATACATTTCCAAAAACATGATTTGGATCACTGATTCATTAATACCATCAGTAGTATTTACAAGACAAATCAGAATAGAAGACAGGAAGGTGAAACATCACAAAAGTGTACTGTGCAGTGTTTCAATATACACCAACTAGTATGCAGTTTTAAGAATAATATTGGAGATAATCCAAGTGAGTGTGCTTGTTAAAATATTAATTGAATTTGGAAATTAAAATAGCACCAAAAGGATTTCTAGTCGGCAATTTTTTCAGAGCCACTTTCACCTCTTTGTTCCGTAGACTATAGATGATAGGATTCAACATGGGGGTTAATCCAGCATATACCAAAGCCATAAATTTATCTATTTCCTGTGAGTCTACAGCTGAGGGCTTCAGGTACATGGAGAGAGCTGTGCCAAAGAACAAAACAATGACAGTCAGGTGGGCTGCACACATTGAAAAGGCTTTGCTTCTTCCATCTGCTGAGCTGATTCTCAGGATGTTGGAGAGGATGAAGGCATAGGAGACACAGATGAGGAGCATTGGCATGGGAAGGAGAAGTACACTGAGCACCAGCATGATTAACTGCGCCATGGAGGTGTCTCCACAAACAAGTTTCAAGACAGCCAGAATTTCACAAGTGAAATGATTGATGTTATTGTTATCACAGAAAGAAAGCTGTAGCACAGATGCTGATAGCACAAGGGCAGTGAGGCAGCCTGTCACCCAGGAGCCAATGGCCATCTGCACACAGACCCTCCTGTTCATGATGATGGAGTATCTCAGGGGTTGGCAGATGGCCACATACCGGTCATAGGCCATCATGGATAGGAGCACACACTCAGTGGAGCCCAGAGCAAGAGATAAGTACATCTGAGCAGCACATCCCAAAAATGAGATGATGCTTGTACCTGAAATAAAGTTTATCATCATTGGAGTGAGGGCAGAAGAGGTGAAGCAGATGTCCACAAAGGAGAGGTTGCTGAGGAAGAAGTACATGGGGGTGTGCAGGTGGGAATCCAGAATGCTGATGGAGATCAGAATTATATTACCCAGAAAGGTGATTGAGTACATCAGCAGGCACAGCACAAATATAAGGATCTCAACTTTAGGGTAGAGGGAAAACCCCAGGAAGATAAAACCTGTTACTGATGTCCAATTTGCCTGGAACATTTTATTCTGTCCTGTTGATGTTTTTCTGTGTCTAGAAGGATGAACATCATATACTATATACAAAACAAAGCAACATCCTCCCCATTCTCTGGTATTCTATTTCCATCGAAATTGTCATCTATATTGAATGGCTTCTTGATCTTGGTGACAATATTAGGGATACATGTTTGAAGGACTCTGTCATTATTAAGGTAAATTTCAAGGAGGAAATAAATAAATTAAAAACTCTCAGCTTCTCTTTTTGCTCCCAGAATTTCTTTTGACATTGCTGTGATGGGTTATTTCATAAACATTTGAATACAGGTAGAGAGAAGAAACAATCTTATGTGGTTTATTGTTCTTTCTAAACCATATTTGCAACTCGTCTGTGGCTACACCATCCATTTACCTCTGGATCACTGGAATTATTTCCTTCCCCAGGTTTGCTAATAGTCTTCTTACTTCAGAGAGACTGTGCTATTCAATGTCGTGTTTTCTTCAGGCACCCATGGAGATTTGTTCAAAATATTTCGGTAGATTCACTGGAGTTATAAGTTTCTGCAGTAAGATTAATTTATTGAAGACATTGGATAGTTAGCTGCTAACCCAGAGTTTCCTTTCAACCCCAAGAAATCACTGATAGATATCTCATGGTAGCAGACACATGGCAGAGATTTCTTTCATCTTGCAAGAGTTTCCCTGAAATCTATGACCAAACTCTGTACCCAAAGGACCATTCATTGGCATTATAAGGCAATTTAAGTTCTTCTACCTAGTGAAAAGTTTCTAAATTGTGCCAAAAATGAAAGCTACAAATCTATTCATTCAGGATTACAAATTCTAAAACCCCAGGGACAATGTCCCACAGATGCAATTATAGTCAGTAGCTGGTCTGTTTTAATTGTAGTGTTACCAAACAAGAGGTAAACTTGATCCAGGAGGAGAACTTTTCTCCTCACTGTCTTCTGAAAGTCAGTCAAGTTGGCTAATTTCTATAACATCAAGAAGAATACTGTTGGCACATTCTCCTTCATATTGAGGGAGGGTACCATATGTATCATGCCAAGTTGTACCCTGTAAGGAGCACAGCAGACATGGGGTGTTGTGAGTTATGGAACTCATCCATTGTTCATCATGGCTCAAAGCTTATGAAAAGGGATGAAGAACTTTGATCTTTTCCTTCAAGTAGAGCCCCTTTTGGGAAAGTAGTTCCATCAAATAATGGCCCCTTGACCCTTCAGAAATCTAGACACAGCTCTGCCTATTTGAGCAGTGATTTGTAATCCATGTAGACACTTACCCATTTCCTATTGATGTGCTGATGATGCATTGCGGGCGGTGGTGTGTGGAGAACCTCTCTCATTGCATCAGTGTACAATTACGATTGGATACTTTCTTGCAAGTAAAAGTCTGTAATAAAATCCATTATTCAGCTATCTATATCTTTTATCATATGTACTCCTCTTCTTAGAGAAGGCTGCAAATTTGAACAATTGCCCAGATTTTGTAAAGCTTGACCAGAAATCCCCTCCTTACCATCTATTTCACTGCAATCAGAATGCAGCCTTGGAATCTTTTATTAAATCTGTTCCTACATGGATAAAATCTTTTGGCCCTGGGATGATGCATATGTTTCACTTCCTTAAAATAAAAGAGCTTGTTTCAAAGGGAACCCAGGGCTTGGTGCTAAAAAAACAAACAAAAAAACCTTCCACTTTACCACTTCAATGTGTCATATAGCCAGCTGATGCTTTTCATTGAGCATCAGTTTATTCACCAAAGTATCCTTATCATAGTTCTTCTGAAGCATACATTTTTTGAAAGCAACCAGCACAATACCAGATACATAATATATGCACAATTATTATTTGATTTATGTCCTTTGAATGGTTTCCTACTTGCCTCTTGAATGCTCTCCCTTTTTTTATCCCCTTCTCAATCTCCTTAGTTGATTATGGCAATATCTTAGCCTTCCTTTCTTCATTTAGACAAGATTAACTGCAAACCAATACATATGGTAGGAAACAAAAGAGAAAAGGAGCTGTTGGACATATCTACCCAAAGCCTGACTTCCCCACCAACTTTCCTCTAAATTCCTTTATCCAATACTCCTCTCAACTCATTTGCTGGATGAGTGTGTCCAACCTGTTCAGTTCCTTGAGACACATGCGTGTAGCTCCTGATGTGAATCGTGTATTTCACCTTCCTGTATGGGGGAGGGTGAGGGTCATCAGGGAGCATTGCTTTCAGTCTAACCATCAAAGGTTTGGTGGTCACCAGTGACTACATAGGAAGCAGCGGCCACTTTTCCACTTTGGAGAGAGCTCAAAGTGCACTGAAATTAAGAGGAATTCTGAAGCTCCCTAGCATTTATTGTATAGAAGAAAAAGAGACAAAAAGTTGTGCTGTGCAACTATGTAATGTACTATAAACAACTGAATGTATGCTTTGTTTTGTATGACTGCATGGTATGTGAATATATCTCAATAAAAATGAATTAAAAATAAAAAAGTTTTGCTGTGACTCTGTTAAGAGCAATAATAATCATTCATGGGCTTAGGCCAAAAAATAGAAGTCATGTGATTCCCTTTCTCTCTCTTACCCTATATCCAATTCAAAAGAAATCAGGATCCATCTGCCTGAGAAATATGTGCCAGGTTTCCAGCTTCTGGCAATGGTGGGCTGTCTTTGATAGAATAGTTTGGTCAGACAAAACCTCCTTCCACTAACAATTATAAACTCTGGATTAAGTGAAAATAACTGCTTGATGGCATGAGAAAGCAACTTAATTAGTCAGAACTGAAGGAGATTCAACCTCTGCGAGATCAGAGACACAATGGGTGAGTTGTACGTTTATGTGGATTTCCCTCAAGGGAAGCAGGGGGAGCTCAAGCAGAATGCAATAAAACTTACTGAACTGAGAAATAAGAAATCAGCATCTGTGGTTGCTGGAGCATCTGTTTACTTATGTAGAAATCCTCAAATAGAGGGAAACAACAGACAGAGAGTCAAAATATAAGTAAAATCTGGTGTTCAACTCTTTGTTGAGATATAAATTGGGCACATGTAGGGAAAGCCTCCTGGGAACCCAAGGAAATGTGACAATTGGGAGGCTGAAAGAGCTGATCAGAGATTTTCATAGCAGCTCACTGCAGGGAGACAGAGTTGGTGCTCAACCCCACAAGAGTAAAGGGGCTTGGTAAATGCCTCCAGATTTCCATTGAAATGCTTGTCCTTTCTTTGCATCAGACAAATACTCAGGCCCAGAAAAATGGAGGTGGTCACCTCACACATGGGGGTGGGGACATATAAATTGAGAAGCATCTCATTTCATACCCCAGCCAGTAGTATAACTTATTTAGCATTCATCAAGGAGCCATGTATTATTGAGTCTGGGTTTATTTACTATAAGTAATTCTTTATTCAGGGACCATCACAAATGGCATTCAATAATGCCCTTTATTCGAGCATATATCATTAGTCTCTTTACTCACAGGTTCAGTTGATAACAGCTTAATAGGGGTTATCTGTGTATTGTTTTCCTCTCCCTACTTGTATCATGCCCCAGTAAAGGGAGGTAGGGTATCACAGGAAAATTGCTTACCTCCTTCATCCATTATCAATTTGCAATTGGCTGTCATAAAAGTTGTGTATTTTACATGAGGTGATTTAATATAAATTTACCGAAGGTAGAGTAAAAGAAGTTAACAATCCATAGTGTAACAAAAGAATAACCACTATAAAACCCAGAAGGAAACACAACAAAAAAGCTAATAGAAGGGATATAATGCAATAATAATAATAATTTAAAACTTGATTAATTTAAATAATGCAGGTATAAGGAATAAACAAGACAGCACAAACAGAAAACAAATAACAATGTAGCAGAATTAAACAAAACATCTAAATAATTACATTAAATATAAATAAAGGCTCCAACTGAACCAAGATGGTGAGAGTGGATAAAAAAGGAAGGCACAGCTTTATGTTTAAAAAAGTATACATTAAACAAAGACACAGAGAAGTTGAAAACTAAGGGGATTGAAAAACACTTACATTAAAAACTAAAAAAGATAGAGGATCTAAGATGGCAGCGTAGAGAAGAGTGGAAGCTAAGTAATCCCCCTGGAACAACTAAAGAAAAACAGAAACAACTAGTAAATAATCCAGAATAACTGCGGGGGCACAAACATGACTGTCCACGCATCGTACAGCAACCTGAATTGGGAGGAATGCCCAAGATCACAGCATAAAATCTGTAAATAAAAACTGTGGCTCTAAGCCAGGAGACCCCTCCCCCCCATGGCCTGAGCTGCAAAGTCTCATGCTGCTAGAGAGAGACTCTCTCCCAGGGACTGAGTATAGCTCAGCTGAGCTCCAACTAGGGTTTTAATTAGTAACTGTGAACTGCTCACTACGAGGTATGAATCCCCAACAAGCAGACAGAGGCTTTGGGTGATGACTGACCTTGGAGAGCTGGAGGGTCACCTCGGACTAGCCCTGAAGGGGACTTTCTGTTCCTTTTTTGGTTCAGTGGAGAAAGCCTCAGCGATTTGCAGTTCCCAGTGATCTGACCCAGCCAAGGGTGGAGAGAGCACAAGCAGAGAGATACCATTGAAATGCTAATGACCTCACCCTGGGGGTCTATCTTCTCTAAGAGGAAAGGGGTGGGGCCCAGCTCTACTACCTGCCTTCTATTCAGAACCAGACCCCAGAGCCTGGGGGAAAACAGCCACAGGCCACACCTCCTTACACCAGTTTAGAATTATAGGCTGACAGGTGCCACCAGCTGGGCAGAAAAGCACAGTGACCTGAGACATCACAGGGTGTACCAATTTTCTAAGATACACCCTCAGAGAAACCAGATACTGAATATTTCTTCCTTCTGGAACCTGAGCCCATTCTGGTCTGGGAAAACCTGATTAGGGTAACCAAGGAAACCATGCCTAGACAACAGAAAATTACAATCTACACTAAGAAAAATGAAGTTATGGCACCATCAAAGGAACAAACTTACACTTCAACTGAGATACAGGAATTGAAGCAACTAATAGTAAGTCAATTCAAAATGTTTAGGGAAGCTATGGTGAAAGAACTGAACCGTATAATGAAAACACTGGATGTACATAAGGTAGAAATTGAAAGTTCGAAAAACCAACTGGCAGAATCTATGGAAATGAAAGGCACAACGTAAGAGATGAAAGACGTGATGGAAACATGCAATAGCAGATCTCAAGAGGCAGAAGAAAATACTCAGGAACTGGAGAACCAGGCACCTGAAAGCCTACACCCAAAAGAACAGATGGAGAAAAGAATGGAAAAATATGAGCAACATCTCCAGGAACTTAAGGACAAAACTTAAGGACAAGAATGTATGTGTCATTGGTGCCCCAGAAGGAGAAGAGAAGGGAAAAGGAGCATAAGAAATAATAGAGGAAATAATGAAAATTTCCCATCTCTTATGAAAGACATAAAATTACAGATCCGAGAAGCATAGCATACCCCAAGCAGAATAGAGCTGAATAGACGTATGCAAGACACTTAATAATCAGGTTATCACACGTCAAAGATAAAGAGAGAATCCGGAAAGCAGTAAGAGAAAAGCGATCTATCACATACAAAGGAAGCTTGATAAGACTATGTGCAGATTTCTCAATAGAAACCATGGAGGCAAGAAGGAAGTGGGGTGATGTGTTTAAGATACTGAAAGAGAAAAACCACGAACCAAGAATCCTATATCTGACAAAACTATCCTTCAGATATGAGGGAGAGCTTAAAATATTCTCTGACAAACACATAATGACAGTTTGTGAACAAGATACCTGCTCTACAGGAAACACTAAAGGAAGCAGTGCAGACAAAAAAGAAAAGACAGGAGTGAGATGTTTGGAAAACAATTTTGTACAGCAATGTAAGTACACTGAACAAAGATGACTGTGAATATGGTTGAAAGAGGAAGGCTGGGACCATGTGGGACACCAGAACAAAAGATGAATGATAAAGACTGGAACTGTGTAACTCAGGGAAACCTAGGGTGCTCAGTGATTGTAATAAAAGGTACAAATATGTTTTACATGAGGTAGAACAAATGAATGTCAACATTGCAAGGTGTTAAAAATAGGGTGGGATTGGGGGAAAATACAATCGATGCAAACTAGAGCCTATAATAAACAGAAAAAAAAAACTAAATGAAAGAAAGCAGCAATGACTATATATGATCAAATTAACTTCAAGAAATAGAATATTAATAGATATAGATAATAAAAACACCAAACCACCAAGAAGAAATTGAAATAAAAGGTCAAGGTACATTCAGCTAATAGTATAGCTCCAAATTCATGAAACAAAACTGACAGGAATAATGGGAAAATGGACAAATCTATGCTCCTATCTTATGATACTTCATATTCACTTTCAATAACAGAAAAAATATATAAATAAAATTAATTGTGAATGTGGAAGCTTGTAAAACTATCAAACAAATTGATCCAATTGACATTTACAAAACACTATTCAGCAATTTCAGAATCATGCCTTATTTTAATGTGCATTGATTATTCTCAAAAATAGATCAATGCTGGTTCATATAAGACATCTTGATAAATTTCAAAAGACTGAAATCCTACAGAGTATGTTTTCTGAACACAACAGAATTGAAATTAACACTGGTAAAATATTATCCAGAAAATTCTAAAATATTTGTACCTTAAGCAATACACTTCTAAGTTCCCAATGTGTCAAGAAGCAAATCACAAGAGAAATGAAAACATGTTTTGAAATGAATGATAATGGAAACACAACATAAAATTTGTGGGATGCAGCAAAAGCAGTGTTTTGATAGGTAGATTCATCTTTCAATCATTGTAGTAAGAAAGAAGAGGGGTTTTACATCAGCTACCTAAGATTCCAACTAATGAAGTTAGAAAAAGGAGAATCAAGTACCCCAAAGTAAGGAGAAGGAAATAAATAAAAGATCAAAGCAGACATCATGAAAGAGAAAAGAAGACAAGAGAGAAAGCAAAAGAGTCAAAACATGGATATTTGAAAAATTTCATAAAACTGATAAAACTTAGCTGATTTAAGAAAAAAAATAACCTCACAAATTAAAAACTTCAGTAATGAAAGATCAAGTATCACTGCAGCTCCTATATGTATTTAAGGTAGAATAAGAGACTTTATTAATTAACAAATCCAACATATAGATTAAATGGAAAAATTTCTGGAAAATCACCACTTACAAAGACCAATGCTGCAACAACAACAATAACAACAACAAAAAAAGAAAACAAGAAAAACTGAATAGACCTAAAATAAGGGTAGTAATTGAATGAGTAACTATTTCCACAAAACTTCAGGCCTAGAGATAGCATCTCAATGAGTTTTGTCAGTTTAAAATATCAATATAATAAATATAAACATGTACATGTTAATATTAGTAATGTAGAAATGTTATACCAACTCAGAAAATAGAGGAGAATGGAATGCTCCGCAGAACTATGTTATGAGGCCAACATAGTCTGGTACCAACACAATCTGGCAAGATATTGCAAGAAAAGGAAATTAGAAAGCAATATCACTCATGGAAATAGACTCAATCCTCAACAAATATTGGCAAGTCATATCCAAAGCATTATATCAAAAGGCTAATATATCCAGGACATGTAGGTGTTTTCCCAGAAAAGAAATGTCAGTGTAATATTTGAACATTAATCACTTAAGTTCATCTTATTAACAGAATAAAGGAGAAAATTTTGAAATTACAATGCCAATAAATGAGAAAAAAGCATCTATAAATAAACAATTTTATTCATGAAAAAAACTTACTCTCAGAATACCAGGAATCAAAGGACACTTCCACAATATGATAAAGGACATCTATGTAGCATCTCAGCTATTACAAAATGTAGTGAAAAAGAACTGAAGTTTTTAATTTTTGAAAATTTAATTATACTTGGTGACATTCTGGGTCATTGTGTTTAACAGTTCTCTTCCCTAAGTTAAAAAAAAAAGATATTCTGTGTGATTGCTAGAAATTTTAGAGATCAAACATTTATATCTGAGTCTGTGATTCCCCTCAAACTGAATTTTGTGCATTATGTATGATATAAATATCCAGTTACTGGAAAAAATGCAAACAAACCAGTCCTGTCCAAACTGAGTCACTTTGGCACCTTTATGACAATCAATTGACCATATATTTGTGGGCACTTCCTCACTCTTTATTCTGCTCAATTAACCTATTTGTCCTTCTTTATGCCAATACCACAGTGTCTTGATTATTGTAGGTTAGAACTAGGTTTGAAATTCAATCATACAAATCCTGCATCATCATATTTTTTTTTTAATTGTTTTGGCTTTTTTAGTTCCTTTCCATTTCATATCTGTTTTAGAATCATTCTTGTCCTGGAACAGTTGCTACAGGAGTAAGTTTACAAGGCTTTGGAAGTGAAGTCTGGACATAAGCCTTTATGCCCCTCAAGAAAAAGCCATGATCTTTTGATCCAATCTCATGGGATATTGGGATTACATTGTTTCCATGGAGATGTGACCCACCCAACTGTGAGTGACACCTCTGATTAGGGTGTGACCTTGACTGAATGTTTCCATGGAAGTGTGGCCCTGCCCATTCAGTCTGGGTCTTGATTACTTTTACTGGAGTACTTTAAAAAGAGCCACCCAGGCCCAGACGCTGGCTGACATTGATGCTTAGACATGCGAGGAGTTGCAGTCTAGACAGACACTTTGAAGACGGCCTTTGAAAGCTGATGCTTTGGAGAACACCATTTTGAAACACAACCTGGGAGCAAGCAGACACCAGCCACGTGACTTCCCAGCTAACACAGGTTTTCTGGACGCCAATGGTCTTTCTCCAGTGAAGGCACCCTACTGTTGATGCCTTAGCTTTGACACTTTTATGGTCTTAAGACTATAACTTTGTAACCAAATAAATCCCCTTTATAAAAGCCAATCTGTCGCTGGTATTTTGCATAACAGCAGCAGTAGCAAACTGGAACAGCTTATAACAGTTAGGCCAACTTAGGCCTTTATATCCACATTTTAGGTACTGAAGGAGGATTTTTATTAAAAAAAAAAACATAAACCAGTAACAAAATGGCTTGACTATTTTAAATATCATTTTGGTGGAAATGGAGAAAAAGTGATTGGAAATGTGAGAAAACATAGACCCTTTAATTGATGATGCATAAAACTTTAATTTCTATGCCTTATTTGTGCATTTTTCACCCACAAAAACAAATAATGAGACAACTCCTTGAATATGTGTAGGATCAATGTATTTGATTACCTGAAATCAGGGTTTATTGTAAATTGTTGTAGCAATTGGCGGAGTAATAGGGTTACCACCCCTTCTAATTCTCCAGCAAACTAGGTACGCATCAAGCATAGTCCCTACTATTTAGTAATGAGATTATTAAGTAAGGATGAAAGTTAGAATAACTGGGTTGCTTTCATTTAAAATATAAATATCCAGCCCCTGCCTTGGGAGATGTTCAAAATCAATAGAACAACACATCAAGTGTCTTAGGGATAAAAAAAAAAAATTCTCCTGTACTCCAAGGGCTCTTGTATTAAGACCCCACCAGAGTACCTATAGTTGAATCCTTTCCTCGTACTGGTTCTTTCATCAGTCCTCTCACCTTAACTGAACCATCATTCTTGGCAAGCTCTGCATTGCTCAGTCTGGATCCTCCTCTGAGAACTATCTACAATTTTCTTGCCTGCCCTAAACTTAAAACTCAGCAGCAGGAGGGAACCTAAGATGGCGACTAGGTGAGACAGAGAAAAAAACACCTCCATGGAAAACACTAGATAAAAAACCAGAAAGGACCCAGAACACCACTTCCAAAGTAGCACCAGCTGGACAAGTTCTGCTAAAGCCACAGGGAACATGCGACTGGTGAAACCAGGAGTCTGCGTTCTGAAATGAGTGAGTGAGTAGGCTGAATCCCTCGGCCACGCTGCGTTGGGGGGAAACGGTGGATTGGACTTTTTAAAAAAAATAAAAGCAGCCCGGGAACAGCTGCAGATAAGACGGGAGCGGTCTGGACTAACGTCTAGGTGTCTGGGGTGGAGGATACCCCTTCCCACACCCACTGCTGATTGTCTTGGGTCCAGAGAAACAAAGGGGAGACACACAACTTGCAGCAGTCTCCCCAGCAGGCGGGGCTATTCCTGCCTGGACTGAACACACAGCGTGGAGCTGAGCTGAGAGGCCCAGCCTCACAGCCATCACCCCAGTGGGTGGGGCTGCTCCTGCCTGGGGCCGAGCACATGGCACAAAGCCCAGCTGAGAAACCCAGCCTCACAGCCATCACCCCAGTGGGCAGGGCTGCTCCTGCCTGGGGCTAAGCATACAGTGCAGAGCCAAGCCAAGAAACCCAGCCTCACAGCCGTTGCCCCATCAGGCGGGGCTTCTGTTGCCCGGGGCCAAGCACACGGCACAGAGCCCAGCCAGGAGGCCCAGCCTCCCAGCTGTCTCCCCAGTGGGTGGGGCTACTCCTGCCCGGCTGAACACAAAGCACAAACCTGAGACAAGAAACCCAGCCTGAGAGGGAATCTTTCCCACAGCATCACTCACACGACACAATATCGACCGTGGACAGTGGCCTTGAATATACCCACAGCTGATTGTCCTGGAGCTGGGAGAGCGGAGCTGTGTGGAAAGGGGGAAGTTAATGCATCCCATTCAACCATCTTTGAAATGGGATGGGAACGCCCCTACACAGCCTGGCTGCCCAGGGCTTCCCTGGAGGCCGGTGCTCACTTGTGACATGGCACGGCCTGCCCCCCCTCAACAGAGATCCTGGAAAAGCACAGCAGGGAGGGGGGAACTGCTTGGAAATCCCAGGGAACTTATGCCAATACCAAGGACTTTTGTGTCAGCAACAGAGAACAGCCTTAAATCTCCGGGAGCACCTGGGAGATTTGATTGTTAGACCTGCCCTTCCTCCCTAACCACTCAGGCACACACCCCACATTGAGGGCAGACAGCACCGACAAGACACCCAAATTAAGTGCACCAATTGGACCCCAAAAGAATCAGATCCCCACATACCACAAAGTTGGGGAGAACTGACTTGAGGGGAATAAGTGACTCAGGGACGCCGTCTGCTGGTTAGTTATAGAAAGTGTATGTCACCAAGCTGCAATTCTAACAAATTAAAGACTCACAGATGCCATCTGCTGGTTAGTAAGAGAAAGTGTACGTCACCAAACGGTGTCTCTGAAAAATTAGATCATATACTTTTTTTTGATACAACTTGAAAGAACCCTATCAAACCAAACAAATGCCAAGAGCCCAAAAACAACAGAAAATCCTAATGCATATGATAAAACCAGACGATATGGAGAATCCAGCTCCAAACACACAAATCAAGATTTCGGAAAAAATGTCATACCTTGCAAAATTAATTAAAGAACTACAATCAAAGAATGAAAACATGGCAAAGGATTTAAAAGGCATCAAGAGGACCATGGCCCAGGATATAAGTGCCAGAAAGAAGACCCTAGAAGAGCATAAAGAAGACATTGCAAGAGTAAATAAAAAAATAGAAGATCTTATGGAAATAAAAGAAACTGTTGGCGAAATTAAAAAGACTCTGGATATTCACAATACAAGACTAGAGGAAGCTGAACAACATCTCAATGTCCTAGAAATCCACAGAATAGAAAATGAAAGAACAAAAGAAAGAATGGAGAAAAAAAATGAAAAAATCACAATGGATCTCAGGGATATGATATATAAAATAAAACATCCAAACTTAAGACTCATTGGTGTCCCAGAAGGGGAAGAGAAGGGTAAAGGTCTAGAAAGAGTATTCAAAGAAATTGTTAGGGTAAACTTCCCCAACCTTCTACACAATATAAACACACAAAGCATAAATGCCCAGCGAAATCCAAATAGAATAAATCCAAATAAACCCACCCCAAGACATATTCTGATCAGACTCTCAAATACTGAAGAGAAGGAGCAAGTTCTGAAAGCAGCAAGAGAAAAGCAATTCACCACATACAAAGGAAACAACATAAGACTAAGTAGTGACTACTCAGTGGCCACCATGGAGGCAAGAAGGCAGTGGTATGACATATTTAAAATTCTGAGAGAGAAAAATTTCCAGCCAAGAATACTTTATCCAGCAAAACTCTCCTTCAAATTTGAGGGAGAGCTTAAATTTTTCACAGACAAACAAATTCTGAGAGACTTTGCCAATAAAAGACCTACCCTACTTCAAATTCTAAAGGAAGCCCTACCAACAGAGAGACAAAGAAAGGAGAAAGAGATATAGAGGATTTTAACAGACATATATAGTACCTTAGATCCCAAATCACCAGGACACTCATTTTTCTCTAGTGATAACAGATCTTTCTCCAGAAGGGACCATAAGCTGGGACATAAAACAAGCCTCAAGAAATTATTAAAAAAAAAAATTGAATATACTCAAAGAACATTTTCCAAACACAATGGAATACAAATAGAAGTCAATAGTTTTTGAACTATAACTCCACTATTTACTTCCTACATGATAAAAAATACACAAACTCTAAGGACAAATCAGTGGTTTTGAACTCAATGTAAAATATGTAACTTTAGACAACTATATGAAGGTGGGGGAATGAAGGAGTATAGGAACATAGTTTATGTGCCCTATTGAAGTGAAGGTGGTACCAAAGAAAAACAGGATTGATATGGATTTAAGAGGTTAATTTTATGCCCCACAGTAAACACAAAGAAATTATCAGAGAATATAACCATAGAGATGAAAAGTAGAGTTTGGGTTAAGAGAAATGGGGGAAGGGGCAATGGGGAGGTAAGAAAGGAGTGTAGGGTTGCTGTTTGAGGTGAAGGGAAATTTCTAGTAATGGATGGTGGGAAAGAGCATAACATCATTCTAAATGTGATTAATCCCACTAATGGTAAGGCTAGGGAGGGAGTGGAATGGGAAGATTTAGGCTGTATATATGTTTCCACAATTGAAAAAAGAAAAAAAAAAAAAGACAGTCTAACTAGATGGCAATTGAATGCTAAGGATGAACTTGGATGGGATTGGAGGGTGGAGGACAGGTGGCTCGAAGGGACACAGTTGAGACATAAGGAAAAGGAAATATAGAATGTAAGCATTGTATCATTGTTGAATATCTTATACTTCTTAGATGTGCTTAATGGAATTACATAAAAGAATGTTCTTGTTCATGGGAAGTACATACGTGAATTACAATGTATGTTCAAGGATGTGTGCAGCGAACTCTCATATGTTCAGAAGACAGAGAAATATATGATGGATGATAGATAGAGAGGGAGGGAGGGAGGGAGGGAAAGAAATAGTGATGTGACAGCATGTTAAAGTTGGTGGATTGAGCTATCGGGGGAGGGGGGGTCAGGGTATGATGGAATTCAGTGTATGGGGCTAGTATTGTTTTTCAACTATTCATGTAACTTTGAATTTATTTCAAAATAAAAAACAAAAAAAAAAAAGATTAGCTGAAAACAAGAAAAAAAAAAACTCAGCAGCAGTGATGTATGCTAAGGAGAGGCACTGTTTTATGAGGACTCACCCACATATATTCAAGGCTGTCTCCCTGATAAAAATGGA
The DNA here is from genome assembly GCF_015220235.1 of Choloepus didactylus. Lineage (NCBI taxonomy): Eukaryota > Metazoa > Chordata > Mammalia > Pilosa > Megalonychidae > Choloepus > Choloepus didactylus. Next base: position 120,052,555 of record NC_051316.1, read on the forward strand.
ATGCTATGTTCACATGGGCCTCATATTATTCCCCAACTCAGGTAGGGAAGATTATATATCTATAATATATAGTTATATTACATGACACATAAAATAAATAAATGTCAAATACATTTCCAATAACATATTTCTGGATCACTAAATGATTCATTAATGTCAACAGAATTATTTACAAGGCAAATCAGGATAGAGGAAGTAAATATGAATTTCATAACAAATGTGTATTGTACAGGGTTTTGGTATAAGCCAAAAAGCATGCTGTGTTATGGATAATGCTGGAGATTATCCAGGTGATTGTCCTTGTTTCAATATTACTTGAGTCTAGAAATTAAGATAGTAGCAAAAGGATTTCTAGTCAGCGATTTTTTCAAAGAAACTTTCACCTTTTGTTCTGAGACTATAGATGGCAGGATTCAACATAGGCATTGATCCAGCATGCGCCAACGCCATAAATTTATCTAGTGCCGGTGACACTTTTATGGTCTTAAGACTATAACTTTGTAACCAAATAAATTCCCTTTATAAAAGCCAACCTGTCACTGGTATTTTGCATAACAGCAGCATTAGCAAACTGGAACAGCTTATAACAGGGTTTCAGGTACATGGAGAGGGCTCTCCCATAGGAATACACCACAGCAGTCAGGTGGGCTGCACATGTTGAAGGGGCTTGGCTTCTTCCATCTGCTGAGCTGATTCTCAGGATGCTGGAGAGGATGAAGGCATAGGAGACACAGGTGAGGAGCACTGCCAGGGGAAGGACGAGTTTGCAGAGCACCAGAATGACTAACTGTTCAATGGATGAAGTCCACACAAACCAGTTTCAAGACAGTCAGAATTTCACAAGTGAAATGATCGATGTTATAACAACAGAGTGAAAGCTGTTGCAAAAATGCAGATTCCACCAAGGCATGTCCCACAGATGCAATTACAGTCATTGGCTGGTCTGTTCTAATACTCGTGTTCTTCAACCAGAAGTCAACTTGTTCTTGTCTACACTGTTTGAGAAGGGGATCTTTGCTCTTCTTTGTCTTGTGAAAATCAATCAAGCTGGCTAATTCCTGTAAAATTAAGAACAGTGATGGCAGTTTCTCCTTCATATTGAGGATAGGTATCATAATATGTTTCACATAAAGTTTTACTTTAAATGGAGCACACCAAACATAGGGGGTTCAAGCTTACGGAACTCATCTTTTGCTCATCACCATTCAAAGAGAAGACTTATGAGGAGTGACAAAGAACCTGGAGCTTTCCTTTCAAGGAGAGGCCCTTTTGGAAAGGTAGTTTTATCAAATAATGGCACCTTGACCCTTCAGAAACCCAAAGAAGGCTCCGTTTATTTGAATGCTGCTTTTTAATCCCAGAACACACTTGTCCATTTTCCTACTGAGAACCGATAGTGTATTGTCGATGGTGGTGTGGAGAAAACATGCTGTCATTTCCTCACTGTACAATTATTGTTGGATGCTTTCTTGTTAGTAAAAGCCTGTAATCAATGCAATTTGTCAATTACCTATATCATTTACCATATTTATTACACTTCTTAGAAAAGGTTATAAACTTGAACTCTTGCCAGGATTTTTTAAATCGTGACCAGAAATCCCCTCCTCACTATATATCACACTGCGTTCAGAATGCAGCCTTGGCTCTTTCATAAACTCTATTTACACAAGAATAAAATATTTAAGGCCCTGGGATGATGCATATGCTTCAGTTCTTTAAATATAGAAAGCTTTGATAAAAGGAAACCTAGGTCTTTAGTGCTAAAAAAAATCCTTCCACGTCACCATGGAAGTGTCATACAGACCAGCAGATTATCCTTACTGAGCTTCAGTTTACGCATTTGATTCTCCTGATATATCCTTATCATGGTTTTGTGAGGCATACAGACCTTTTATGGAAAGCAACCAGCACAGTACCTGTCATATAGTATTGCACAATTATTATTCAATTTCTCTCCCTTGAATGGCTTTCTACTTGCCTTTTGAACCCTTTTCCTTTCTTCATCCTCCTTCTCATAGTTTCTCTCCTTATTTGTTATGGAAATATCTTTGCTTTTCCTTCCTCATTTAGACAAGATTCACTGCAACCTAACACAAAGAGTTGGAAATAGGAAGAAAAAAGAGGCTGATATCTGCAGCAAGAGGTCCCCACCCCCAACTTTCCTCTAAAATTCTTTATTCAGAGCTCCTCTCAATTCAATGTTGGTTAAGTGTATCCTATCTGTTCAGTATCTGTAGGCACATGCTTGTAGGTTCTGAAGTGACTCGTGTATTTTGACCTTATTTTATGAGGTAGTGGGGAGGGTCATAAGGGAGCATTGCTTTAAGTCTAACCATCAAGATGTGGTGGGCTCCAGTGACAAAGACTGATGAAGGCAGCGCAACTCATTTGCTACTATATAGGAGGCAACTGGCCACATTTCTACTTTGGAGAGAGCTCAAAGAACACTGAAAGAAAAAGAAAATCCCAACTCCCATGGAATTTACTGGAAAGAGCCAAAAGTCTTGGCAAGTTTCCTGAAACTTATAAATCTCTCATCTTACCTAACTCTGTTAATAGCATTAAAAGGCATTCATGTGCTTAGGCCCCAAAATAGAACTTGTCTGTGACTCCTTTTCTCTCAATTACCCTATATTCAATACAAAATTTCAGAACCAATCTGCCTAAATGTGTCAGGATTACAGCGTCTGATGATGGTGGACTATCTCATGACAGGATAGCACGGATCAGAATAACCCTTCTAGCACAACAATTACAAACTCAAGATTAGGTATAAAAAATACTGTTTCAGGGCTGTGGAGAGCAGCCTGAATCAGTCAGTACTGGAGGAGATTCATCCTTGTTAGAGGAAAACCACAATGGGTGAGGTCCAGGTTCATATGGTTTTCCCCTCAAGGAAGCAGATGGAGCTCAAGCAGAAAGCAAGAGTCTTATCAAGCTGAGAAATAAAAAATCAGCATTTGTGGCTGCTGGAGCAGCTGGTAATTTATGGAGAAATCCTCAAATAGAGGAACCACATAATATAGGTAAAATCTGCCCTCCAACTCTTGACTGAGCTAAGAGTTGAGCATGTGTGGAGTGAGCTTCCTAGGAAACCAAGGAAATGTGACAACTGAGAGGTTGAAAGAGCTGATCAGAGGTTTGCGTAGCAGCTCACTGCAGGGGATACAGAGTTGGTGTTCAACCCCAACAGAGTAAAGGGCTTGGTAAAGGCCTCCAGATTTCCACTGAAACACTTGTCCTTTCTTCTGCATCACACACATACACAGGCCCAGAAGAATGGAGGTGGTTACTTCACACACTGGAGGGCAGGGGTGGAAGCATCTAAATTAATGAGGATACTACTTCATACACCAACAAGCAGTATAACTTATTTAACAGTCTTCAAGGAGCCATGTATTATACAGTTGAGTTTATTTTCTATAAGTAAATCTTTATCCAGAGATAATCTGCAAATGGCATTCAATAGATAAGGTCTTTTTATACAAGCATATATCAAGATTGCAGAATTAAACAAAAACATTTTATTAATTATATTAAATATAAATGGACTAAATGCTCCTCTGAAACAAGATGGTGACATGGATAAAAAAGGAAAACAGAGCTTTATGCTTTAAACAATACACTTTAAACAAAGACACAGGCAAGCTGTAAAGTAAAAGTATTGAAAAACCCTTCCATGCAAAAACTAAATGAAAGACATCTGTAATGCCTATATTGAGATCAAACTAATTAACATCAAAAAATAGAATATTAAAGGATGTATATAATAAAGACATCAAATCATCAAGAAGAAATTAAAATAAAAAGTCAGTGTACATTCAGCTAATAACATACTTTCAAATCCATGAAACAAAGATTGACAGAGATAAAGGGAAAATGGACAGATCTTTGATCATATCTGAAGATACTTCACACTCACTTTGAATCACTGATAGAGTACATAGACAAAATTCAGTATGAATGTGGAAGACTGTAAAGTATCAAACAAATTAATTCAATTGACTTTACAGAACACTATTCAGCAATTTCAGAATCACATACTTTCAAATGCATATTTTGTTATCCTACAAAATAGATCAATGCTGGTTCATAAAAATATCTCAATAAATTTCAAAAGACTGAAATCAGAGTATGTTCTCTGAACACAACAGAATAGAATTTAGCACCAGTAAAAATATTATCCAGAAAACTAAAATATTTGGACCTTAAGCCACACAATTCTAAATTCCCAATGTGTCAAAGAGGAAGTCACAAGAGAAACTAAAAAATATTTTGAAATGAATGATAGTGGAAACACAACATTTCAAAATTTGTGGGATGTGGCAAAAGCAGTGTTTGACAGAAAGATTCATCTTTCAATGATTATAGTAAGAAAGAAGAGGGGTTTTACATCAATAACCTAAGATTCCAACTAATGAAATTAGAAAAGAAGAGCCAAATAGCCCTAAGTAAGTAGAAGGAAATAAATAATAAAGATCAAAGCAGACATTAAAAAAGAGAAGAGGAAAAGGCAATAAAGTAATGTAGTCATTTGAAAAATTTCATAAAACCGATATTTGAATATTTGAATAATTTCATAAAATTGATTAATCTATAACAGTTTTAAGGAAAAAGAAAAGAATAACTTTACAAATTAAACAGTACAGAAATGAAAGAGTAGATATTGCTGCAGCTCTTATATATATTTAAAGGAGAATAGGCGACTTTATTAACTACTTTATCCCAATGAATCCAGCATTTAGATTAAATGGATAAATTTCTGGAAAAGCACTGCTTACCAGACCAATACAACAAAGATATAGAAAACCTGAATGGACTTTAATAAGTGTAGAAATGGAATTAATAATTGAAGTATTTCCACATATACAACTACAGGGCTACAGACAGCATCACTACTGAGTTTTTTCAATTTAAATTATAAACAAAATTGATATTGCAGAAATGTTATATCATCTCAGAATAGAAGAGGACTCAGTGCCACACAAAACACTGTTATGAGGCCAAAACACCCTGGTACCAATGTAACCATCAGAAAACACGGTCCTAAATAGGCCCGCCTGATCCCGCATCAGAGAAACAAGCCTCTCTGCTTTGGTGAGAAGGTGAGTTTATTGAAGATGCATCAACAAGGAACTGGAGGAAAAAAAAAAAAAACTTTCCAAGACCAGTTCAGAGTGAGAGAGTGGTTTGGGTTTTTATAACCCCAGACAAAGAAATGGCCAGAATCCAGAAGAAAGCAGAAGGAGAAAAAAAATAGAAGAGAGTAAGCTGTTTGGTCAGCATCTCCTGTTATCTTGGAGTCCTCCCCTCGTTCAGTCTTGTTTTTTAAGAAGAAGGAACTGGTTATCAGACTATATGGTGATATAACTTGAATTCTCCTGCAGCGAAAAGTTCCTGAGAATAGAGAGTAAGTTTTCGTTGTTGTTGAGATTAGAGCAACAGGAAGTTATTCTAACAATGGCTTCATATGCTTAAAATAACTCAAGGCTGCTTGAGTGAAGTGATCACAATAAACATTTTTGTTATTGTTGTTGTTTGGCTACTGAAGATTATACTAAGCATTTTACAGCTAAAGAATTATATTGAGTGTTTTTTCTACTTATCCAGCTATCACCAAGACAATCAGATGAAGATATTACAAGAAAAGAAATTTATAGAACAATATCACTCATGAATATAGAGTCAACAATCCTCAAATAATATTGTCAAACCATACCCAGCATTATATCAAAAGGCTAGCATATCAAGAACATGTAAGTGTTATCCTGGAAACAAATGTCAGTTTAATATCTGCTTAGTTCATCTGAAGATGGATAACAGAATATAGGAGAAAAATTTATAATTACTATGGCAATAAAAAAGAATTTTGTAAAAATCAAATCTTATGCATGATAAAATCTACTCTAAGAAAACTAGGAATAAAAGGAAATTTCTCCACTATGATAAAGGACATCTATGAAACATTTCACCTATTATCAAATGTAATGAAAAAGAACTGATGTTTTCAATTTTAAAAAATTATAAAAGATGGCTTATCTTTTACTTGGTGGTATTTTGGGGGGATCATGTTTAAAAGGTCTTTCTTCCCTAAGGTAAAAGACACTCTGCATGATTTCTAGAAGTTTTAGAGATTAAACATTTTTGTTTGAGTCTATTATTCACCTCAAATTGAATTTGGTGTATGTTGTTGTATATAGAAATACAGTTGTTCCAGCACCTGTAAAAAAAACAAAATTATTCTGTCCACACTGAGTCATCTTGGCTCCTTTATTTACAATCAATTGACCCATATATATGTGGTTCTTTCTCACTTTTGATTCTGCACAATTAATCTATTTATCTACCTTTATGCAAATACCACAGTGTCTTGAATATTGTAGGTAAATACTAATTTTGCAAATAGGTCAAACAAATCATGCAAAGTCATATTTTTTAAAAGATTGGTTTGGCTTTTCTAGTTCCTTTCCATTCATTTCTGTTTTAGATTCATACTGGTCCTGGAAGAGCTGATACAAGTTTGGAAGGCTTACAAGAGGTAGGCCAATTTAGGGCCAAACATCCACATTTCAGGTCCTGAAGAAGATTTTATCCAAAGAAAACCGATGACAATATGGTTTGAATTTTGGGGGAAAAGGTATTGGGAATGTGATAAAATATGCACACTTTGATGAGGCATTAAATTTTAATTTCCACACCATATATACATAAAAACAAATAATGAGATAACTCTTTGAATAGGTATAGGCTTAATGTGTGTGATTTCCTGGAATCAGTGTTTAATTTATATTCTTGTCGCAATTGGGTGGGTAGTAAGTTTACTCCTTCTTTCTCTTCAACCAAATAACTTAGCATCAATCCATAGTCACCCTTATTTCATGGTAAGATTATTAAGTAATAATGGAAATTAAGAATAACTGGGCTGCTTTTATTCACAATATAAATATCCAGCCCCTACCTTTGGAGAGATTCAGAACCAGTGTCTCAGAGATAAAAAACAAAAATTCTCATGTACTCTAAGGGCATTTGGATTAACAACACCACAGTAACTACTAGTTGAATTCTTTCCCCATATTGGTTCCCTCTACCCTTCCCCCATCTCATAAATAGGACTACAGCTGTCCTGTATATGATTATATACCTGTATGTCCTGTATATGTGTATATACCTCATATACTGCTATCCCTCTACCCCACCTCATATACATGACTACAGATGTGCAAACCCATGTGATGATATCTTTCTATAGGCACCCATATTTGTCACTCCCACCTACCAAATAAAAAAAATCATCCATACTATATTTCATCAAATCTAATGCCTTATTTTTTCATATTATAATGTTTTGGAAAAAGGGAAGAGTTCTATAATTGACAGTGTCCTGGTTTTATAAATTATGATATATCACCACTTTGAATTGAATCCACACTTATTTACAGAATTCCTATTAATTCTTAAATTCAAGGGTAAGCACAAATAATGTAAGTCAAAATTATTTCAAAATCTAGTAGGTTTAAAATTTTATACTCTAGTCCTGTTAGTTATTGTCACAGGGATGCTTGAGCTAGACATTGAACATGATACAGCAAGTCAAATGTGTAACATTAGACAATTGTCAAATTTTAAAATTACATTTATATATGTGTCCTAGTTTGCTAATGCTGCAGAATGCAAAACACCAGAGATGAATAGGCTTTTATAAAACGGGGGTTTATTTCACTACGCAGTTAAAGTCTTAAGGCCACAAAGCGTCCAAGACAACACATCAGCAATCGGGCACCTTCACCGGAGGATGGCCAATGACGTCCAGAAAACCTCTGCTAGCTAGGAAGGCAGCCGGCGTCTGCTCCAAAGCTCCGGCCTCAAAACGGCTTTCTCCCAGGACGTTCCTCTCTAGCAAGCTTGCTCCTCTTCAAAACATCACTCCCAGCTGCACTCTCTTAGTTTCCTCTCTCTGAGTCAGCTCATTTATATAGCTCCACTGATCAAGGCCCACCCCGAATGGGTGGGGCCACGCCTCCATGGGAACATCTCATCGAAATGATCATTACCCACAGCTGGGTGGGGCACATTCCAAGCAAATCTAACCAGCACCAAAAATGTCTGCCCCACACAAGACCACAAAGATAATGGCATTTGGGGGACACAATACACTCAAACCGGCACATTCCACTCCCTGGACCCCAAAATGACATCATCTTTCCAAATACAAAATACATTCATTTCATCACAATATCACAAAAACTTAAACCATTTCAGTAACAAAAGTTAAGTACAAAACCCCATCAAAATCAATTTAGGCATGGTCAGTCCCAAGGCACAATCTTTCTTTAGCTGTGGATCTGTGAACCTAGAACAAGTTATGTGCTTCCAATATACAAAGGAAGAACATTCATAGGATAAACATTTCCATTGCTATAAGGAGAAACAGTAAGGAAAACAGGGTTAACAGGACCAAAACAGTTCCTAAAACCTGCAGGACAAACTCCATTAGATTTCAAAGTCTGAGAGTCATTTACAGAACAATGTTGCATCCTTGGGGCTTGAGAGAGCGGGAGCCTAACCCTTCTCAAGGGCCTTTTTGGCAGCTGTTTCCTCTCCAAATGCTTGGGTGAGTGCTCCAACATATCCACACATTGGGGAGACCACCTTCTCGGCCCCACCCTCCTCAAACATCGGGGCAGCTCCCGGATTCCCTTCCATCTCCGGGGCACACGCTCAACCCCTTCAGAACAGCGTGGTGGCAGCCAGGCTCTCCCCAATTCCCTGGGAATGTGCTCCACCCTCTTTGGGGCTTGGGGTGGCAGGACATTTCCTGAGCAACGAGGCAGAAGGCCCGCCCTCGACCTCCAGGGCAAACTCACCCTTTCCCTGCGTGTGGGCTGCTCCGCTCTCTCAGCCCTAGACCTCCTGACTCCAGACCTCAACCTCCATGGCTCTGTCTTTGAAGAGATTTTTCCTTTAATTTTTTCCTTGTCTGTCTCCTCCAGTCCAGACTGGCAATGGCTCTGTCTATAAAGATCTTGCAAAAATTCTGTTGGCTTTGCATGAAGCATGCAGGGGTCAAAGCCATCAGAAAACAGGAGTTTCCACAAATCCTTTCTGGATAATTCCATCTCCAATCTTGGCTTGTACTGAAATGGCAGCTGGATTCCATGTTTGGTTACATCCTCACGTTGGGCTGTAGCTTCTGGGATTCCACCCCCTGGAAGCTCGTAATTTTCCAAGCCATCAGCTTCTGGTTTCTTGGAACCCAAGAGTTCAGTTCTAAGTTTATCTCTCTCTGCTCGCATTTTACTATAAGCTGCAAGGAGAAGCCAGGGTATATCTTCCACACGTAGTCTGGAGATCTCCTCAGCTAAGTATTCCAGGTTGTTGCTTCCAGATTCTTCCTTCCATCTGACACCAGGACTCAATTTTGCCAAATTCTCTGCCATTTTAAAACAAGGATCGCCTTTCTTCCAGTTTACAACACATTCATCATTTCTGTTCAAGTCCTCATCAGAAGTATCTTTAGAGTCCATATTTCCACAAACAGTCTCTTTAAAGCAGTTTTGGCCTTTTCTATCAAGCTCCTCACAACTCTTCCAGAAACTCCCCCTTATCCATTTAAAAAGCCATTTCAACATGTTTGGTATTTGCAAACTCAGCAGCAAAAGCACCCCACTTCTCTGGTACCAAAATCTGTTCTAGTTTGCTAATGGTGCAGAATGCAAAACACCAGAGATGGATAGGCTTTTATAAAACGGGGGTTTATTTCACTACGCAGTTAAAGTCTTAAGGCCACAAAGCGTCCAAGGTAACACATCAGCAACCGGGCACCTTCACCTGAGGATGGCCAATGGCATCCGGAAAACCTCTGCTAGCTGGGAGCGTCTGCTCCAAAGCTCCGGCCTCAAAATGGCTTTCTCCCAGGACGCTCCTCTCTAGCAAGCTTGCTCCTCTTCAAAACATCACTCCCAGCTGCACTCAGTTTCCTCCCCCCGGGTCAGCTTATTTATATAGCTCCACCAATCAAGGCCCACCCCGAATGGGTGGGGCCACGCCTCCATGGGAACATCTCATCGAAATGATCATTACCCACAGCTGAGTGGGGCACATTCCAAGCAAATCTAACCAGCACCAAAAATGTCTGCCCCACACAAGACCACAAAGATAATGGCATTTGGGGGACACAATACACTCAAACCGGCACAATATGAATAATAGATACATAACATGCCATATATCATCTGTAATAACTAACTTATAAAATCAATAAATGCTAAATAAATTTCAAAAAAACACAATTCTGGATCACTAAAAGATTCATTAATACCAGCAGTGGTATTTAAAACGCAAATCAGAATAGAGGACAGAAAGGTGAATTTGATCACAAACATGTATAGTGTATGCAGTTTTATGGATAGTTTTGGAGATTATCCAGGTTATACTATTTGTATACTATTATCTGAGTTTGGAAATTAAGACAGTAACAAAAGGATTTCTAGTCAGCAATTTTTTCAAGGCCATTTTTACCTCTTTGCTCTGTAGACTGTAGATGATGGGATTCAACATAGGGGTTAATCCAGCATATATCAAAGCCAAAAATTTAGCTGTTTCCTGTGAATCTACAGCCAAGGGCTTCAGAGACATGGAGAGGGCTGTGCCATAGAACAAAATGACGACAGTCAGGTGGGCTGCACACGTTGAAAAGGCTTTGCTTCTTCCATGTGCTGAGCTGATTCTCAGGATGCTGGAGAGGATGAAGGCATAGGAGACGCAGATGAGGAGCATGAGAATGACAAGTACACTGAGCACCAGCATGACTAACTGTACCATGGATGTGTCCACTCATACCAATTTCAAGACAGCCAGAATTTCACAAGTGAAATGATTGATGTTGTTGTTACCACAGAGAGAAAGCTGTAGCACATATGCTGACTCCACCAGGGCAGCGAGGCAGCCTGTCACCCAGGAGCCAATGGCCATCTGCACGCAGACCCTCCTGTTCATGATGATGGGGTATCTCAGGGGGTGGCAGATGGCCACATACCGGTCATAGGCCATCATGGACAGGATCACACACTCAGTGGAGCCCACAGCAAGAGATAAGTACATCTGAGCAGCACATCCTGAGAATGAGAAGGTGTTTATCCCTGAAACAAAGTTTACCAGCACTGAAGTGAGAGCAGAAGAGGTGTACCAGATGTCCACAAAGGAGAGGTTGCTGAGGAAGAAGTGCATGGGGGTGTGCAGGTGGGAATCCAGAATGCTGACGGAGATCAGAATAATATTGCCAAGAAAAGTGATCAGGTACATCAGCAGGGACAGCACAAATATAAGGATCTCAGTTTTAGGATAGTGGGAAAACCCCAGGAAGACAAAACCTGATATAGATGTCCAGTTTGCCTGAAACATTTTATTCTGTTCTATCATCTTTTTATAAATGTCTAGAAGAATGAACATCACTTCCTACATACAAACAAAAAAAAAGAAAGAAAGAAAGGAAAACCTTCTACCCCACTCTGGTATTTTCACTCCATTGGAACTGCGGTCTATGTTTAATGGCTTCTCAATCTTGCTGAAAGTATTAGAAATAAATATTTGAAGAAATCTCTCACTAATAAGGAAAATTTTAAGCAAGAAATCAGTAAATAAAATGTTAACTGTTATATTCTTCCAGACTTTCTTTTGACATTGCTGTGAGGGGGTTTATTTCATAAACATCTGATGATAGAAAAAAGAAAATCTTATGCTGTCTTTCTTTCTTCCTAAACCAGATTTGCAACTCATCTATGGCTACACCAACCATTTAGATCCGGATCATTGAAATGGTTTCCTTCCTTGGGTATAATAATAGTCTTATTTCACAGATATTCTACTTCCAATTTTGTTTTCTTCAGGTACCCAAAGACATTTGTCCAAAATAATCTTGAAATTTCAGGGAATCTAAGGTCTATACCACAGAGATCTACAACCACAGATTAATTTTTTGAAGACATTCCAGGTTTGCCTTCTCAAACCTGGGAAAATGACAGATATTCTCATGGTAGCAGACACATGACAGAGAACATTTTGTGTTGCAAGAGTTCCCTTGAAATCTATGATCCACACACTGTCTCCAAAGGACCATTCATTGACATTATAAGAAAATTTAAGCTCTTCAATGCTAGAGGAAACTTTCTAATTGTGGGGTAAATTAAAGTTACAACTCTATTTGTGAAGGATAACAATTTCTGAGACTCCAGGGACAATATCCCACAGGAGCAATTATAGTCAGTAGCAGGCCTGTTCTAATTGCAGTGTCATTCAACAAGAAGTAAATCTTTTCCTCTTCTACTGTGCTTGGAAGGAGGAACTTTGCTCCTCATTGTCTTATGAAAGTCAGTCAAGTTGGCTAATTTCTATACCATTAAGGAGAATTGTGGCAACTTCTCCTTCATATTGAGGGTAGGTTTCATAAAATGCATCACATCAAGTTGTACATTACATGGAGCCCACCAAATATGGGCAGCTGTGAGCTTAAGGCACTCATCTATTGTTCAACATGCTCAGAGAGAAGACTTATGAGAAGGGATGAAGAACCTTGAGATTTTCCTTCAAGTGGAGCCCCTTTTGGGAAGGAAGTTCTGTTGAATACCAGCACCTACCATTCAGAATCTCAGAGAAGGCTCTGTTTATTTGAGTGGTGCTTTGTAATCCCAGGGCACACTTACCCATTTTCTATTTAAGTGTTGATGGTGCATGATGGATGGTGGTGTGGGGAAAAGGTGCTGTCATTCCGCAAATACAATTATTATCAGATACTTTATCACACTGCAATCAGAATGCAGCTTGGAATCTTTCACAAACACTGCTTCCACAGGGATAAAATCCTTCATCCCTGAGATGATGCATGTTTCACTTGTAAAAATATAGAAAAGCTTGTTTCAAAGTAAACCTAGGGCCTTGGTTAAAATAAAATAACTTCCAATTCACCACTTCAGTATGTCATATAACCAGTTGATGATCCTCATTGAGCTTCAGTTTACTCATTTGTAAAAGGGGGATGACTTTATCAGAATTGCTGTGAAGTATACAGATATTTTATAGAAAGCAACCAGCACAGTACCTGATATATATACTATGTGCACAATTATTATTTGATTCCTTTACTTGAATGTTTTTATATTTGTCTCTTGAAACCTCTTCCTTTCTTTGTCCCCCTTCTCAGAGTTACTCCCCTTATTGCTTATGGCAATATCTTTGCTTTACTGTCCTCATTTAGACAGGATTCACTGCAACCAACACAAACGGTTAGAAATAGAAAGAGAAAAGATTTTGAATGTGTTAGGATTACAGTGTCTGAGGAAGGTGGACCTTCTCATGGCGGAATAGCTCACATCAGACTAACCCTCTCACCACTGACAATTGATCATAAACTCTGAATTAAGTAGAAAAAAATAACTGTTTGAGGGCACTAGAAGTCAAGCTAACAGAACTGAAGGAGGGTCAACCTCGGTTAGTGCAGAACCACAATGGGTGAGATCTACCTTTACATGCTTTTCCCCTCAAGGAAGCAGATGGAGCTCAAGCAGAAAGCAAGAGTCTTTTTTGAGATGAGAAATAAGAAATGAGCATTTGTGGCTGCTGGAGCAGATGATAATTTTTGAAGAAATCCACCAAGAGAGGGAACCACAGACAGAAAGACCAAACAAAACCTGGGTAAAATCTGCCCTCCAATCCTTGGCTGGCCTATGAATTGGGCATGTGTACAGTGAGACTCCTTGGCACCTAAGGAAATGTGACAACTGGGAGGCTGAAAGAGCTGATCAGAGATTTTCCCTACAGCTCACAGCAGGGGAGACAGAGTTGGTGTTCAAGCCCCCACCAGGGTAAAGGAACTTGGTAAATGCCACCTCTTTTACATTGAAACACTCATCCCTTCTTACTGCATCAGACAGATATCTGCCCCAAAATAATGGCGGTTTCCTCACACATGGGTGGTGGGAGGGGTCAGATGTATAAATTAATAAGCATCTCATTTCAGACTCCAGCAAGTAGTCTAACTTATTTAACATACCTCAAAGAGCCATGTATTACAGTGTCTGGGTTTATTTACTGTAAGCATTTCCTTATCCAGAGACAATCTGCAAATGGCATTCAATAGACAAGGTCTCTTTATCCAAAATATATCATTAGTCTCTTTACTTATAGATTCAGTCAATAAAGAGCTTAAAATGGTTCACCTTCCTTTTTTTCACTCTTCCAGCTTGGAGCACACCCCAATAGGGTGGTAGGGATTCATAGGCAAGTTGCTTACATCCTTCCTCCATGTGCAAATGAAAATTTGCTGTCATAAAGGTTTTACATTTTATGTCACGTGATTTTATATAAATTTATTGCATGCAGAGAGAAATAATTTATTAATCCATTCATAAACCCAAGAGCACCCACTAAAAATACTGGAGGGAAATATAGCAAAAAACCTAATAGATGAGATATAATGGAACAATAATAATATTTTAAAACTTGATTAATTCAAAATAATGCAGGTATAAGGAAAAAATTGGGATCAAACAGAAAACAAATAGTATTGCAGAAGTAAACAAAAACATATGATTAATTACATTAAATATAAATGAGGTAAAGATACCAACTGAAATAATATGGTGAGAGTAGATAAAAAAGGAAGACTCAGCTTTATGTTTTAAAAAGATACACTTTAACCAGGCACAGAAAAGTTGAAAAGTAAAAGATTGAAAAACAGTTGACATGCAAAAACTAAAGATATCTGTAATTCTTATCTTAAGATCAGACAAACTAATATCAAGAATTTGAATGTATTAAAAAAATGTAGATAATAAAACATCAAAGCATCAAGAAGAAATTAAAATAAAAGGTTAAGGTATATTCAGCTTGTACTATAGCTTCAAATCCATGAAACAAAAATTGACAGAGATAAAGAAAAAATGGACAAATCTTTGATTGTATCTGAAGATACTTCACACTCATTTTCAAAAATTGGTGGAATACGTAGAGAAAATTCATTATGAATGTGGAAGATTGTACAACTATCTAACAAATTGATCCAATTAACATTTACAAAGTACTACTCAGAAATTTCAGAAACATATTCTTTTCAAATGCATATTGAACAGTCTCCATAATAGATCAATGCTGGTTCATAAAAGAAATCTAAGTAAATTTCAAAAGACTGAAACAATAGACAGTATGTTCTTGGAACACAACAGAATTGAATTCAACATCGATAAAAATATTATCCAGAAAATTCTACAATATTTGGACATTAACCAATACATTTCTAAATTCCCAGTGTGTCAAAGAAGAAACCACAAGAGAAACTGAAACATATTTTGAAATGAATGATAATGGAAGCAAATCATATCAAAATTTGTGGGATGCAGCAAAAGCAGAGTTTTCAAAGAAAGGTACATCTTTCAATGATAATAGCAAAAAAGAAGCAGGGTTTTATTTCAGCTATCTAAGATTCTAAAAGGTAAAAAAAGAAAAGCAAAGAGGCCCAAAGTAAGTAGGAGAAAATAAATATCAAAGCAGACATCATGTAAATGAAGAGGAAAAGATAACAGAGAAAGCAAGAGTCAAAGTTGGATATTTGAAAATTTCATAAAATTGATAAATCGATAGCTGTTGTAAGAAAAAAGAAAAGAATAACCTCATAAATTAAAAATCTCAGAAATGAAAGAGCAGATATTGCTGCAGCTCCTATAGATATTAAAGGAACATAGGAAACTTTATTAACTACTTTATCCCAACAAATCCAACACTTAGATTAAATGCACAAATTTCCAGGAAAGGACCACTTACCAAAGTCAATACAACAAAAAAAATAGAAATCAGAATAGACCATTAATAAGTATAGAAACTGAATTAATAATTGAAGTATTTCCATAAATGAAACTACATGGCTAGAGACAGCGTCTCTAGTGAATATTATCAATTTAAAATGTAAATATAATAAAGAAAAATATTGCAGAAATGTTATACCCAACTCAGAAAATAGAGGAGTGTGAAATCTTCCAAAAATATTGCTATGAGGCCTGCATAACCTGGTACAAACAAAATCTGACAAAGATATTACAAGAAAGGGAAATTATAGAACAATAACACTCTTGGAAATAGACTTAACAATCCTCAAAAAATACTGGCAAATCATATCCAGCATTACATAAAAAGACTAACATATCAAGAACATGTAGGTGTTATCCCAGAAAAGAAATGTCAGTTTAATATTAGAACATTAATCCCTTCAGTTCATCTTATTAACAGAATAAAGGAGAAATAAGCAGAAAAAAAGAGAAATTACCATGTCAATAAAAGAAAAAAAAGCAGTTGGAAATATCAAATCTTATTCCTGATAAAAAAAAATTACTGTCAGAAAACTAAGAATAAAAGGACACATCTACAATATTATAAAGATATGAAACATCTCAGCTACCATCAAACGTAATGGAAAAGAACTGAAATTTTTAATTTTGAAAAATTGTAAAAAATAGTTTATTTTTATGCTAAGTGACATTCATGGTGAGAAGGGTCATTTTTAAAAGTTCTTTCCTTTCCCAAAGGTAAAAAAGATATTCTGCATGAGTTCTAGAAATTTCAGAGATTAAACAGGTATGTTTAAGTCTATGATTCACCTCAAACTGAATTTTGTGTATGGTATACGATATGCACCAGTCACTGAAAAAAAAAAACAACAACCATCCTTTTCACAACTAGTCACCTTTATTGACAATCAATTGACCATATATTTGTGGATTACTTCTCACACTTTATTTTGTTCCATTAATCTATTATTTATCTACTATTATGCAAATACCACAGTGTCTATATATTGTAGGTTAATACTAATTTTGAAATTAGGTCATATAAACCCTGCAATGTCATTTTTTTTTTTGAGATTTTTTGGCTTTTCAAGTTTCTTCTCATTTCATGTTTATTTCAGAATCATCCTGGTCCTGGAATAGTGGATACCAGAGTTAAATTTGGAAGGCTTACAAGAGGTAGGCCAATTTAAGGCCTTAGCAATCACATTTCAGGTCCTGAAGGATTTTACCAGCAAAAAAAAACAATGACAATATGGTCTGCATTTTTAAAAAAATCCATTTGTTGGGAGTAGAGAAAAGGGACAGGGAATGTGATAAAATATACACACTTTAATGAAGCATAAAACTTTAATTTTGATACATTATATATGTATTTTTTACCCATAAGAAGAAATAATAAGGGATAACTCTTTGAATATGTGTAGGCTCAATGTATTTGATGTCCTGGAATCAGGGTTTATTTTAACGTTGTAGCAATGGCCTGGGTAGTAGTAAGCTTAAATTGTTTCTTCCTCTTCAACAAAATAACTTAGCATCAAGCCATGGTCAGCATTGTTTAGTACCGAGATTATTAGGTAAGGATGAAAATTAGAATAACTGGGTTAATTTTATTTACAATACAAATATCTAGCCCGTACCTTTAGAGAAATTCAGAATAGAAAAATTGAACGTCTAGTGTCTGAGGGATAGAAAAAAATTCATGTATTCTAGAGGAACTTGTATTAAGACATCACCACAGAACCTACCAGTTGAACTCTTTGCCATATTTGTTCTTTCATCAATCCTTTCACCTTTAACTGAATCACCCTTTGCAAGCTCTGCATTGCTCAGGCTGGGAAACTCCTACAATTGTCTTGCCTGCCCTAAATGTAAAGCCTAGGCAGCATTTAATGTGTGCTACTGAGAGACACCTTCTTACCAGAAGAAAGACTCACACATAAATACAAGGGTGTCTCCCTGATAAAAAAGATGTGCTGTGTTCATATTATTCCCCTGCTCCAGGGAAGGTGAAAAAGACAAAGAAAACTCCACCAATATGCAAATTTGCAAAGTTATACTTAATGTGATATGTTTTACATATATAAAAATATATACATAAAATTCTGCCCCAAAATGTGTCTACATTTATATATAATTTCTTGCAACATAATCTCTTCAGAGTAGACATTGATACCTTTTACTTTTCAGTCCTAATTGGTTAATTCAGCAGGCTCTGTGTCATGGGTATGTGTTATTTAATTCTTGCAGATACACAAAGTACAACATGGACAATCTGAAGTTATACGCATGGATAACTCAAGATCCCCCATTGCTATACCACTACCCCACCTCATATACAGGACTAAAGTTCTGCAAACCCCTTGATGGTATCTTTGCATAGACACCCATATTCACACACTACCCACTTACACAGCCAAAATAAACATCATCCCTGCTATATTTTATCAAACCTAAAACCATTTTTTTAATTGAAACATCTTGGAAATGAGTAAAGTTCTATAATTGATGGTATCTTGGATTCACAAATTATTCATACATTGTATTGTATTCATGCTTATTTTAAGAATACTTCCTTTTGCTTCTTAAATTCAAGGGTAAAAAAAGTGATATAAGTTAAAATTATTTGAAAATCTAATAATTTTATACTCCTGTTAGTTACTGTCACAAGGATATCAGAGCTGAGATGCATCATACTGAGATGATATAGAGTTGAGTGTGAAACAATAAGCAATTGTCTAATTTTAATGTTATATTCATAAATAATAGACATGTGACATGCCATATACTACTTATAATATATGATTGACATATAAAATACATAAATGATAAATACACTTCCAGAGACATAATTCTGGATCACTAAATGATTCATTTATATGGAGAGCATTATCAACAAGTCAAAGAGGATTGGAGGCCAAAAGTTGAACTCTCATAACAACTGTGTTTGTACAGTGTTTTGGTATACAACAACTAGTATGCATTTTTATGGTTAGTATTGGAGATTATCCAGGTGAGTGTGTTTGATGCAAAATTAGTTGAGTTTGGAAAGTAAAATAGTACTGAAAGGATTTCTAGTCAGCAATTTTTTCAAAGCCACTTTCACCTCTTTGTTCCGTAAACTATAGATGATAGGATTCAACATGGGGGTTAATCCAGCATATACCAAAGCCACAAATTTATCTATTTCCTGTGAATCTACAGCTGAGGGCTTTAGGTACATGGAGAGAGCTGTGCTATAGAACAAAACCACGACAGTCAGGTGGGCTGCACATGTTGAAAAGGCTTTGCTTCTTCCACCTGCTGAGCTGATTCTCAGGATGTTGGAGAGGATGAAGGCATAGGAGACACAGATGAGGAGCATTGGCATGAGAAGAACAAGTACACTGAGCACCAGAATGACTAACTGTACCATAGTTGTGTCCACACACACCAGTTTCAAGACGGCCAGAATTTCACAAGTGAAATGATTGATGCTGTTATTACCACAGAAAGAAAGCTGTAGAACATATGTTGAAACCAGCAGTGGAGTAAGGCAGCCTGTCACCCAGGAGCCAATGGCCATCTGCACACAGACCCTCCTGTTCATGATGATGGAGTATCTCAGGGGGTGGCAGATGGCCACATACCGGTCATAAGCCATCATGGACAGGAGCACACACTCAGTGGAGCCCATAGCAAGAAAGAAGTACATTTGAGCAGCACATCCTGAGAATGAGATGGTGTTTGTTCCTAAAACAAAGTTTATCATCATCGGAGTGAGAGTAGAAGAGGTGTAGCAGATGTCCACAAAGGAGAGGTTACTGAGGAAGAAGTACATGGGGGTGTGCAGGTGGGAATCCAGAATGCTGATGGAGATCAAGATAATATTGCCCAGAAAGGTGACCAAGTATATTAGCAGGCACAGCACAAATATAAGGATCTCAATTTTAGGGTCGTGGGAAAACCCCAGGAAGATAAAATCTGTTACAGTTGTCCAGTTTGCCTGGAACATTTTATCCTGTTTTATTGATCATTTTATACACAGAGATGTATTCATAGAAGGATGAACATCACATACTGTATAAAAACAAACGACCTTCCACCCCATTCTCTGGTATTCACTCCATTGAAATTCTGGTCTATGTGTAATGGCATCTCTAGCTTGGTGATATTATTAGGAATAAATGTCTGAAGGAATCTCTCAATAAGGAAAATTTCAAGCAGGAAATCAATAAATAAAAAATAGGCTGATATTTTCTCCCATACTTTCTTTTGAATTGCTGTGAGAGAGCTCATTTCATAAACATCTGATAAGAGAAAGAGAGGGAAAACCATCTTATGCTTTCTTTCTTAGTAAACCATATTTGTAACTCATCTATGGCTATGTCATCCATTTACCTCTGGACCATTGAAATCATTTCCTTCCACTGGTTTAATAACAGTCTTCTTACTTCCCAGATATTCTACTTTCCAATTTCATGTTTTCTTCAGGCACCCATACAGATTTCTCAAAAATAATTTGGAATTTTCAGGGAATATAAGAAGGTATAGATTTCTACAGCCACGAATAATTTATTAAAGACCTTGGATATTTAGATATCCAAAGGTTCCTTCTCAAATCTGGGAAAATGACAGATATTCTCATGGTAGCAGACACATGGCAGAGAATATTTCATGTTGCAAGAGTTGCCTTGAAATCTACGATCCACACTGTCTCCAAAAGACCATTTATTGGCATTATAAGGCAATTTAAGTTCTTCAGTGCTAGAGGAAACTTTCTAATTGTGGGGTAAATTAAAGTTACAACCCTATTCATGAAGGATAACAATTTCTGAGACTCCAGGGACAATATCCCACAGATGCAATTACAGTCAGTAGCAGTTCTGTTCTAATTACAGTGCTGTTCAACAAGAAGTAAATCTGTTCCTGTTCTATTGTGCTTGGAAAGGGGATCTTTGCTCCACATTGTCTTATGAAATTCAGTCAAGTTGGCTAATTTCTATACCATTAAGGAGAATTGTGGCAACTTCTCCTTCATATTGAGGATAGGTATGATATGTATCACATCAAGTTGTACGTTATATGGAGCCCACAAACATGGGCAGCTGTGAGCTTAAGGAACTCGTCTATTATGCATCATGGCTCAAAGAGAAGACTTAGGAGAAGGGATGAGGAACCTTGAGCTTTTCCTTCAAGTAGAGCCCCTTTTGAGAAGGTAGTTCCGTTAAATACTGGCACTTTGACAATACAGAATCCTGGGCTTATTTACTATAAGTAATTCTTTATCTAGAGACAATCTGCAAACAGCTTTCAATAGAAGAGATCTCTTTATGCAAGAATATATCATAAGTCTCTTTACTCTAGGTTCAGTTGACAAAAGCTTAAAAAAGGTCATCTGCCTGTTGTTTTCCTCTTACTGCTTGAAGCCTGCCCTGTTATAGGGAGGTGGAATTTCATAGGCAAATTGCTTACCTCCTTCACCTATGCACAAATGGCAATTTGCTGTCATAAAGGCTTTACACTTTACATGAGGTGATTTAATATAAATTTAGTGAAGGCAGAATGAAATAGCCTAACTATCTACAGTGTAACCCCAAGAGCACCCACTATAAATACCAGAAGGAAACATATTAGAGGGAATATAATGTGTACTAATAAGACTAATTTAAACTTGATTAATTTAAAATAATGCAGATATATAGAATAAAAAATAGAGAAGACATAGAGAAAACAAACGGCAAGGTTGCAGAATTAAACAAAATATATGATGATTAATTACCTCAAATATAAATGGTGTAAAGTCTCAAAGTGAAACAGGATGGTGAGAGTGGATAAAAAAGAAAAGTGTAGCTTTATGTTTTAAGAACTACACTTTAACCAAAGGCACAGAGAAGTTGAAAAGTAACAGGATTGAAAATCACATACGTGCAAAAACTTAATGAAAGAAAGCTGTAATGCCTATATGAGGATCAGAAAAGGTAACATCAAGGAATCAAATATTAAAAGAATCAGATAATAAAAACATCAAATCATCAAAAAGAAGTTAAAATAAAACAACATGATGTACATTCAGCCAATAGCATAGACTCAAATCCATGAAAAAAAATTGACAGGGATAAAGGAAAAATGGACAAATCTAGGATTATATCTGAACGTTTTTCACCTTCATTTTCAATATTTGATAGAATATATGGGTAAAATTCAATATGAATGTGGAATATTGTAAACTATCAAATAAATTAATCCAATCGACATTTTCAAAACACTATTCAGCAACTTCAGAATCATATCTTTTTCAAATGCATATTGAATAGTTTCCAAAATAGATTAATGCTGGCTCATAAAAGACATTTAAATAAATGTCAAAAGACTGAAATCATACAGAGTATGTTCTCTGAACACAACAGAATTGAATTTAACACCAGTTAAAAATACTATCTACAAATATCTAAAATATCTAAAAATACTATCAGAAAATTCTGCGATATTTGGACTTTAAGCCATTCAATTTTAAATTCCCAGCATGTCAAAGAGGAAATCAAAACCAAAACTTATTTTGAACTGAATGATAATGGAAACGATCATATCAATCTGTGGAATGCAGCGAAAGCAGTGTTTTGGTAGCAAGGTACAGCTTTAAATGATATATTAGAAAGAAGAAGGTTTTATGTCAGTTACCTTATATTGCAATTAAAGAAGCTAGAAAAGGTGGCCAAATTAAGCAGAAGGAAATAAAAAATGAACATCAAAGCAGACATAATGAAAGAGAAGAGGGAAAGACAATAGAGAAAGTAATAGAGTCAGAACTTGAATATTTGAAAAATTTGATAAAATTGATAAAACTCTACCTGATTTAAGAAAAAAAAAAAAACCTCAAAAATTTAAAACCTCAGAAATAAGAGCACACATATCCCTGCACCTCTTATTATATTTAAAGGATAATAGGAGAATTTATTAATTACTTTATCCCAACAAATCCAGCAATAGATTAAATGCATACATTTCTGGAAAATACCACTTACTGAGATCTATGCAACAAAAAAATAGAAACACTGAATAGACATATAATAAGTGTGGAAATGGAATATTTCCACAAATAAAACTTCATGTCTAGAGAAGTGAATCCCAAGTGAATTTTGTAAATTTAAAATATAAATACATAAATATTAATATCAATATTGCAGAAATGTTATAGCAACTCAGAAAATAAAGGAAGATAGAATGTGTCCCAAAACTTTATTATGAGGCCACATAACTTGATACAAACAAAATCTGACAAAGATATTACAAGAAAAGGAAATTATAGAACAATACCACTCATGGATATGCCCAAAAATCATCAAAAAATATTGGTAAATCATGTCCAGCATTATATAAAAGAGCTAATATATCAAGAACAAGTAACTGTTATCTCAGAAATGTCAGTTTAATATTTGAACATTAATCACTTAAGTTCATCATATTAACAGAATAAAGGAGAAAAATTTGAAATTGCCATGTCAACAAGTGAAAAAAAAAGCATTTGTAAAATCAGATTTTTTTCATGATAAAAAATGACTCTCAGTATACTAGGAATAAAAGGGAATGTACACAATATGATAAAGGACATCTATGAAACATCTCAGGTATTATCAAATGTAAAGAAAAAAAGAACTGAAGTTTTTAATTTTGAAAAATTATTTAAAAAAATGGTTTACCTATATAGGGGTGACATTTTGAGGGGTCTTGTTTAAAAATTATTTGCCTTCCCCCAAGTAAAAAAGATGTTCTGCATGATTCTAGAAGTTTTAGAGATCAAACATTTTTGTTTGAGCCTGACTCACCTTGAACTGCATTTGGTGTTTGGTGAAGGATATGGATAGCAGTTGTTGCAGCACCAGACATTGAAAAAAAAACAAAAACCGTCATACACGCTGAGTCACCTTGGCCCTTTATTGAGTATCAAGTGCCCATATATTTGTGGGTTCATTCCCACTCTTTATTCTGCTCATTTAATCTATCTGCCTGTCTTTATATCAATATCACAGCTTCTCGATTTGTAGGTTAATAACTAAGTTTGAAATTCGGTTATATAAATCCGGCAATGTCATTTTTTTTCCAAAATTGTTTTGGTTTTCTAGTTCCTTTCAATGCATATCTGTTTTAGGATCTTCCTGGACCCAGAAGAGTTGACACTAGAGTGAGGTTTGGGAGGCTTATAAGAACTATGCCAACATAGGGCCTTAATATCCACATTCTAGGTACTGAAGTTGGATTTGTACCAGAAGGAAACCAACAACAATATGGCTTGAATATTGGAAAAGTCACTTTGGTGGGAATGGGGGAGAAAACTGGGAAGGTGATAAAACATGAACACTTTGATGAGGCATAGAACTTTTATTTCTATGCATTTTATGTGTATTTTTCACCTATAAAAACAAATAATAAGAAATAACTCCTTAAATAAATGTAGGATCAATGGATTTGATTACCTGGAACAGGGTTTATTGTAAATTGTTGTAACAATTGCCTGGGTAGTAAGGTTACCACTCCTTCCTCTTCAACCAAATAACTTATCATCAAGCCATGGTCACTGTTGTTCTGTAGTGAGATTAAGGATGAAAATAAGAATACCTGGATTCCTTTTATTCACAATATAGATATCCAGCCCTTACCTTTGGAGAGGTTCAGAATCAATAGAACTGGACATCTAGTATTTGAGGGATAAAAAAAAAATTCTCCTATACTCTGAGGGCGCTTGGATTGACACCACCCAGTACCTTCTAGTTGAATCCTTTCCATGTACTTGCCTTTCATCAGTCCTCGCACCTTTAGCGGAACCATTTTTTGCAAGCTCTGCATTGCTCAGGCTGAGGCCTCCTCTGAGAACTGTCTACAATTGTCTTGCCTGCCCAAAACCTAAAGCTAAGGCAACAGAGATGTATGCTAGCAAGAGACACTTTTTTTCACCAGAAGAAACAACTCACCCACATAATGCAAGGAAACCTCCTTGATAAAAAAAACATGACATGTTCACGTGGGCTTCATATTATTCCCCAGCTCCAGTGAAGATGGAAAAGAGAAAGAAAAACTCACCAACATGCAACACTTGAGAATTTACAATTTATGCAATTTGTTTCACATATATAAAATATATTTATAACTATTCTCCCTAATATGTGTCTACATTAATGTATCATTTATATTGTAATGTACTCTCTTCAGGGTAAAAATTGACATCTTTTATTCTTCAGTCTTAATTGCTTAATTCAGTATGCTCTGTGGAAAACAGTAACATGGGTACATGGTGATTATTTCATACAGACACACAAGGTACCACATGAGAGGATTCACGATCCTCCACTGCTATCCCTCTACCCAACCTCATATACAGGATCACAGCTGTGCACACCTTATCTTCACATAGACACCCATATTCAGTCATTTGCCACTTACCTGGACCAAATAAACAAAATCATCCCTACTATATTTCATCAAATCTAAAACCATAGTTTTTTCACATTGCAACATCTTGGAAACTTGGAAGAGGTCTTTAATGGATGCTATCATGGTTTAACAAATTATGATACCTTACCTCTTTGAATTGCATCCATGCTTACTTTAAAAATACTTCCTATTGTTTCTTGAATTCAACTTAAATTCAAAGGTAAACATAAATAACATTAGTTAAAATTGCTTCAAAAGTAGTAGGTTCTAAATTTTAGTCTCTAATTCTGTTAGTTATTGTCACAGGGATGCGAGAGGTGGATACTGTGATGATATAGCAAGTCAAGTGTGAAACAATAGGCAAGTGTCTAATGTTAATGTTATATGTATATATGACAGACGCATGATATATATCATATATCATGTATAATATATAATCAACTTATAAAATAAATAACTATTAAATACTTTTCCAAAAACATAATTCTGGAACCCTAAATGATTCATTAATATTGACAGTATTATTTACAAACCCAATCAGGATAGAGGACAGGAAGGTGAATTTTTATGATAAATGTGTATTGTCCAGGGTTTTGATTTATGCCAACTAGTATGCAGTTTTATGGTTAATTTTGGAGATTTTTCAAGTGAATATACTTGGTCTAATATCATTTGAGGATGGAAATTAAGAGAGTACCAAAAGGATTTCTAGTCAGCAATTTTTTCAAAGCCACTTTCACCTCCTTGTTCCGTAAACTATAGATGATAGGGTTCAACATGGGGGTTAATCCAGCATATACCAAAGCCATAAATTTATCTATTTCCTGTGAATCTACACCTGAGGGCTTCAGGTAGATGGAAAGAGCTGTGCTGTAGAACAAAACGACGACAGTCAGGTGGGCTGCACACGTTGAAAAGGCTTTTTTTCTTCCTTCCGCTGAGCTGATTCTCAGGACGTTGGAGAGGATGAAGGCATAGGAGACACAGATGAGGAGCATTGGCACGGGAAGGAGAAGTATGCTGAGTACCAGCATGATCAACTGTGCCATGGAGGTGTCCACACATACTACTTTCAAGACAGCCAGAATTTCACAAGTGAAATGATTGATGATGTTATTAACACAGAGAGAAAGGTGTAGGACAGATGCAGATTCCATCAGGGCAGTGAGGCAGCCTGTCCCCCAGGAGCCAACTGCCATCTGCATGCAGACCCTCCTGTTCATGATGATGGAGTATCTCAGGGGGTGGCAGATGGCCACATACCGGTCATAAGCCATCATGGACAGGAGCACACACTCAGTGGAACCCATAGCAAGAGAGACATACATCTGAGCAGCACATCCTGAGAATGAGATGGTGTTTGTCCCTGAAAGAAAATTTATCATCATTGGAGTGAGGGCAGAAGAGGTGTACCAGATGTCCATAAATGAGAGGTTGCTGAGGAAGAAGTACATGGGGGTGTGCAGGTGGGAATCCAGAATGCTGATGGAGATCAGAATAATATTGCCAAGAAAGGTGATCAGGTACATCAGCAGGCACAGTACAAATAAAAGTATCTCAACTTTGGGGTAGAGGGAAAACCCCAGGAAGACAAAACCTGTGATAGATGTCCAATTTGCCTGGAACATTTTGTTATGTTCTATTCATCTTTTTATATGCATAGAAGGATAAACATCACAAACTATACACAAAATAAACCTTTCTCCCCATTTGCTGATATTTTCACTCCATGAATTTGTGATCTATGTTTTTAAGACTTCTCTAGCTTGGCAATAGTATTAAGAATATATATGTGAAGGAATCTGTCATCATTAAGGATAATTTCAAGGAGGAAATCAATAAATAAAGAATCCTCAATCTGCTATTTTTGCTCTCAAATTTCTTTTGACATTGCTGTCAGAGGGTTTATTTCATAAACACATGATGAGTATAGAGGAAGGAAACAATCTTACGATTTCTTTCTTCTCCCAAAACCAGATATATCACTCATCTATGGCTATGTTATCCATTTACTCCTGGACCATTGGTATGATTTACTTCCTTTGGTTTAGTAACAGTCTTCTTTCTTTAGAGATGTTCTGCTTTCAATGGCCTGGTTCTTCTGGCATCCATCATATCTTTCCAAAAAGTTTGGGAGTATCACCGAATACAAGAAGGTATAGGTTTCTGCAGCCACAAATTAATTTACTGAAAACCATGAATATTTAAACATAATATTAGTATTTGCTTCTCAAACCCAGGACATTTATGACAGCTATTCTCATGGTATCAGACAAGATGGCAGAGATTTTTTTTCATGTTGCAAGAGTTGCCCTGAAGTCCGTGATCCAACACAGCCTCCAAAGGACCATTCGGTGGCATTATAAGGCCATTTAAGTTCTTTGATGCTAATGAAAAGTTTCTAATTTGTGTAACAAATTGAAGTTAGAAATCCATTCGAGCAGGATTACAAATTCTGAAACTCCAGGGACAATGTCCCACAGATCCAATTATAGTCAGTCGCTAGTCTGTTTTAATTGTAGTGTTATTCAACAAGAAGTAAATATGTTGCTGTCTATGGTGTTTGGGAAGGGGAACTTTTTTCTGGTCCTAATTGTCTTACGAAAGTCAGTCAAGTTGGTTAATTGGTATAACATGAAGGAGAATACTACTGTTGTTTAATCCTTCATATTGAGGGAGGGTATCCTTACATGTTTGAGATCAGGTTGTTCTTGATATGGAGCCCACCAAAGATGAGGGTTGCAAGCTGAATGATCTAATCTGCTGCTCACTGTAGCTCAAAGAGAAGACATTTGAGAGCAGATGTTTACATGCAAGGGTATGGAAGAACATGGGGCTATTTCCCCAAAGCAGAGCCCTTTTTAGGGAATAATTTTCATCATATAAAGGCTCTTTGACCCTTCAGAAACACACATAAGCCTGTTTATTTGAGTGGTGCTTTGTAATCCCCGTTCACAGCTAGCCTGTTCTCTGTTTGAGGGGCTGGTGGTGCAGGGTTTATGGTGGAGTGTCAAAAACATGTTGTCATTTCATCACTGTACATCACTTATGATTGGATACGTTCTTGTTAGCAAAACTCTGTAATCATGGCCATTACTGAGTTATCTATATCACTTATCAAATATATCCTCATTCTTACAGAAGGTTACAAATTTGAACTATTGCCAAGACTTTTGAAAACACAACCAAAAATCACCTCCTCATATACCTCTATCATACTGCAATCAGAATGCATCATTGGGATCTTTCATTAACTCTGTTCACACAGAAATAAAATTTTTAAGGCCCTGGGATGATTTACATGATTCACTTCTTTAACTATATGACATATTGTTACTTAGGAAAGGCTTTAGTGCTACAAAAACCTTCCACTTCACCACTTCAGTGTGTCTTCTTGGACCAGTTGATGATCCTCTATTGAGCTTCAGTTTACTCAATTATAAAAGGGAGATGACAGCACATCCTTGTCAGAATTGTTGTAAGGAATAGAGATATTTTATGGAAAGCTACCAACAGAGTACCTGATGTATTTGTATGTGCTTAATTGTTATCAGATTTCTCTCCCTGTTTTCTACTTGGCCTCTTGAAAACTCTTCCTTTCTTATCTTTATTTCTCTATCTCAAGATTTCCTCTTTGTTTGGCTACAGCAATGTACCTGCCTTTCTTTCTTCATTGAGACAAGATTCACTGCAATCCTAAAACTAACTGTTGAAACTAAAGTGAGAAAAGTGTTTCCTTGACATCTGGCTCCAGGGTTCCCCTTGTCCTCTGAATTTCTCTATCCAATACCCCTCCCAGCTGACCTCATGGACAGGTGTGCCCTACCTGTTCAGGTCCTGTAGACAAATGCTTGTAAGACTTGAGGTGAATCACTCAGGTTGACGTGAGTTTATCTGGGGGGTGAGTGTCATCAGAGAGTGTCACTTTAGGGCTACCCACACCAAGGTTCAGATGGAGGGCAGACCAAGACTGATGAAGGCTGCCAACCTAGACACTCTATTATAGGCACCAGACAACCTTCTACTTTGGAAAGAGTTCAAGGAACACTGAAATAAAGAGAAATGCTGAACTAACATGGAGTTTCCTGTATAGAAGTGAAGGAGTCAAAAATCTTGGAAAGTTTCCTGTCACTTTTAAGTCTCTAGTCTTCCCTACCTCCATTAATGGCACCAGCATTCATTCATGGGCTGAGGCCAAAAACATTGATGTCATCATGATTCCTTTTTCTCTCTCTTACCCTGTATCCATTACAAAATAAAAAAAAAAGGCACATCTGCCTAAGAAGTATCTAAGATTTCCAGCTTTTGGTAGTGACGGAGTATCTCATTGCAAAGTATCTTGGATCACACTAACTTTTCCACTATTAAGAATTATAAACTCTGGATTAAGGATTAATGTTTGTGTACACTATAAAGTACTCAAAAGGCTGAACTGAGGGAATTCAACCCCCGGGAGAAGTGAACCACACTGGGTTATGTCCACATTTATATGGTGTTTCTCTCAAGGTCCCTCTCCAGTCTGAGTAGCAGACGGAGCTTAAGCAGAAAGCAAGAGCAGTTGAGCTGAGAAATCAGAAATCAGCATTTATGGTTGCTGGGGCAGCTGGTGATTCAGGGAGAAATCCAGGAAAAGAGGGAACCATAGATGGGAAAACTCTTCCCTCTAACCCTTGGCCAATCCCTGAATTGGGCATATGTAGAGCGTGACTCCTTGCAAGAGCTGAGCAGAGCTTTCAGCAGCTCACTGTAGGAGAGACAGAGTTGGCCTTCAAGCCCCACTAAAGTATAGGATGTTGGTAAATGCCTCCAGATTCCTACTGAAACACTTGTCCTTTCTTCCTGCATGGAACAGGCATTCTGGCCCAGAATAACAGACGTGGCCTTACATGAGATCTGCATGGTTACCTCACACTACAAGAGGAGAACTTAAATCAAAAGCATCTCATTTTACACCCAAGCAAGTTGTATAGCTTGTGCAACTTTCTTCAGGGAGCCACGTGTTGAGAGACTCTGTGTTTATTTCTTATAAGTAATTCTATACTTTGAGACTCTCTCCAAAGGACATTCAATAGATACGGTCTCTTCTCCCAGCAAATACCATTAACTCCTTACACGCCGTTCATAAAAGCCTGGATCAGGTCACCTACCTTTTGTTTTTCTCTCTCCCTTGCAAGCATGCCCTTGGTAAAGGGAGCAAATGGATCATAGGTAATTTGCTTATCTCTTTTATCCATAAGCACATGGAAATTTGATGTCATAAAGGTTTAACATTTGACATGAGGTGATTTAATGTAAATTTATTGAATGTAGA
The DNA here is from genome assembly GCF_015220235.1 of Choloepus didactylus. NCBI lineage: Eukaryota > Metazoa > Chordata > Mammalia > Pilosa > Megalonychidae > Choloepus > Choloepus didactylus. The sequence goes on from NC_051316.1 coordinate 120,083,101, forward strand.
GTGAAATAAGTTAAGGATTCATAGTGTAATTCCAAGAGCGACCACTGAAAATAATATAGATACAACTAAAAGAATAAAAAAAAAAATACAAAAAATAAGGAATAAAGATTGAAGAGAACAAATAGAAAACAAATAGTAAGATTGTAGACAAACAAAATTATATTAATAATTATATATAAATGGACTAAAGATGCCAGTTGAAAGATGGATTATCAGACTGGATAAAAAAGGAAGATCCAGTTTTATGTTTTGAAAAAAATACACTTTAAACAAAGACACAGACAAGTTGAAAAATAAAAGATGAAGAAACATAACATATAAAAACTAAATGAAAGAAAGCTGAAATGCCTAAGTTAATTAAGGTCAGACAAATTAACTTCAAGAAGTGGGTATTAACAGAGATAAATGATAAAAAATTTGAATCATTTAAGACATTAACATGAAAGCTCAATGTATATGCAGCTGGTAGCATAAGCTTCAAATCCATGAAATAAAAATTGACAGAGTTAAGGGAAAATGGAAAAATTTATAATCATATCTAAAGATTTTTAATGCCAACTTTTGGGAATTGATTGGATAAATAAAAAAAAATTCACTATGGATATTGAAGATTGTAAAACAGTATAAAAACTGATCCAATTGACATTTTCAAAACAGTATTCAGCAATTTCAGTCACATCCTTTTCAAATGTGTATTCAGCATTCACCAACATAGATTACATTCTAGTTCATAAAAGAGATCTCCATAAATTTCAAAAGACTGAAATCATACAATGTTTTCTGAACATGACAGAATTAAATTTGAAGCCAATAACAAAATAATATACAGAAAATACCAAAATATTTGCAACTTAAGTAATACACATCTAAATAACAAACATGTCAAAGAGGAAATCACAAGAAAACTAAAACATATTTTGAACCAAATGATAACAGAAGTACAGCATATCAGAATTTGTGGGATGCAGCTAAAATAGGGTTTTGATAGAAAAATATAGTTTTAAAAGATTATAGTAAGAAAGAGGAGGGTTTTATATCAATTACCTAAGATTCCAACTACAAAAAGGTAGAAAAGGAAGAGAAAAGTAGCCCAAAATAAGTGGAAGGAATAAATAATAAACAATAAAAACAGAAACCATGAAAAAGAAGAGGAAAAGACAATAGAGAAATGAACAAAGCCAAAAGATGCATATTTGAAAGATTAATAAAATTAATAAACCTCAAGTTAACTGATTTAAGGGGAAAAAAAGAATAAATTCACAAATTAAAAACTTCAGAAATGAAAGGGGATATCACTACAGTTCCTACAAATATTTAAAGGAGAATAGGGGACTTTATTTACAACTTTATTCCAATAAATTCAACAACTTAGATTAAATGTATAACACTTGGAAAAGCACTATTTACCAAACTAACACATCGAAAAGGAGAAAATCTCAATCGATCTATAACAAGTGAAGAAGTTGAATTAGTATTTTAAATATTTTCCACAAATAAAACTTCAGGCCTAGAGACAGCATCAGTAGTGAACTTTGTCAATTTAAATAGTGAATGGTATTAATCTTACAGAAATATTTGAACCTCAATCAAGTTCATCACATTAACAGAACAAAGGAGAAAAAAATCGAATGAGCTTCTCTATGAATGAAAAAAATGAGCATTTGCCAACATTCAAACCTTATTCATCACTAAAAAAATACTCTCAGCAAGGCGTGAAATAAAAGGATACTTCCACAACATGACAAAGGACATCTATGATAAATATCAACCAACACTAAATGCAAATAAAGAACTAAAGTTTTTAATTTTGTAAAATGAATTTTTCCTTTATAGTGACTTGGACTGGGGGGTGATCCTGTTTAAAAATTCTTTGCCTTCCCCAAGGTAAAAAGGTATTTTGTGTAATCTTTGAGATGTTTTACAGCTTAAACGTTTATATTTGGGTCTATGATTTACCTCAAATTGAATTTTGTGTTTGGGGTAGGAAACGGACATCCAGCTGTTCCAGCATCAGTTGTTGAAAAAGCTGTATTTTCCCCACTGAAGCGCATTGGCACCTTTACTGACAATGAAATGACCATACATGTGTGGGCTCCTTCTTCACTCTTTATTCTGCTCCATTGTCTATTTGCCAATCTTTTCACCAATTTCAGTTTTGATTAATGTAGGTGCAGAATATGTTTTAAAATGAGGGAGTATATACCTGCCATTAATATTTTTTTTTTTTACAAGATGGTTTTGGCTATTCTAGGTCTTTTCCCATTTGCACATCAGCTTTAGAATCATCTCGCATGTTTCTCCAAAATCTCTGCTTGGATTTTAGTGGAATGGCATTAATCTGTAGATCAGTTTGAGGGGAATTGATATTTTATAATATCGCGTCTTTTAGTCTATGATCAATTTATCTCTCATTTCTGTAGTTCTTCTTTAATTCGTCTCTGCAGTGTTTTGTAGCTTTCAGTATAAAGTCTTGAGCATCTTCTGTCAATTGTTTCTCAATTATTTTATGCTTTTAATGCTACTAAAAACTGTATTTCTAAAATATGCTTTCTAATTTTTCGCTATTGGCAATTAGAAACAATTGGTTAAAGTATTCTGACACATCTTTGGTAGCTGAGTAAATTCTCTTAATTTTTTCAATTATTTTGTGGATTCCTTAGTGGGCATTCTTACCTTGTTCTGATCGTAGGAAAAGGTCAGACTTTTAACTGATTTTTTTCTGTTGTTTCACCTTGGGTGTATCCCCAGATTCAGACTCTTTTTTTCTTGTCTTTAAATGGAGAGGATAGGATTAGATCATTTTTAACATCCTTTCCAATTATAACATCTCTGAATTCTGATATTCATTTTCTTCCAAGCTACATAATGATTCTTTTTTCCAGAGCTATAAAGGCATTGGTATGGCTATTTTTTCAAATATGAAAATTATAATATGATAGAGATTAAAATAATAGGAAAAATAAGAGACGATTAAGATGTGAAACTGTGAAGATGCAATATGAGTTGGAAGAGCTAAGGAGGGGCAGAAACAAGCATCCTGAAGGAGGCAAGGGCTGGCTGTGCAGTCAGTTAAGAACCATGATGAATAAGGCCAATGGCCTGGAGATGACAAGGAGTAATCTAGGCTCAAGGTGGACCTAAATGCTTGCCCAAGTGTGGTCTTGCTTGTTCCAGCATCTCTCGAGGAAGCTTAGGTGCTCTAAAGCATAATGGGTGGGTAAGGAGGAACAGAGAGAAACTAGAAGAGGCATTAAAGCATCTGTATAAAGCCAAATGAATTGAGATCCTCTAGCCATACCATGCTGCCACTCTGGGCCCCATCTCTGTTGTGCCCTAAAAGATTGAAAGTTTATCAGATACAGATGAGCATGGGATTAATCAAATGACTGCCTTGAAAGCAATGGTGTTTGGGAACTATATGAAGCAGAAGCACAAATGCACATCCTGAGGCCACATTCAGAGGGGGTGAGTTGCCAAGGGAGGCCAGAGGGGGCACAAAAGCTATGTATATCAGAGGGGTTCCTGTTACTTGGGGGGCCCAGGCAATGCAAACTCAACATTTCTAATGCTCTTTCCTGCAAATACACACACACACACACACACACACACACACACACACACACACGCACACACTCACACACGCACACAGAGCATGCTTCTCCTGTTCTATTCATGATGTTGAATAATTCATTTATCAACACTTACCAACTTGCAATTACTACATTAGCTAACATTGATAAGAAGATGATAAAGATACAGACACCTGCCTTAGCATCCTCTCAGTCTAATTAGGGAAATACGTTAGTCTGGACGTGGGTTACCAGGGGCTTCCTGAAAAAGTTGATACCAGAACGGAGTTTGGAGGGTTATTAAGAGTTATGCCAATTTAGAGGCTTTAACCTCACATTTTAGGAACCAAAGAAGGATTTTTACCAGGAAAAAACAATATCAATATGGCTTGAGTTTTAAAAAAAATCACTTTGATGGTATTGAATAGAAAAGATTGGGTATGAAATAAAACTGAAATCAGAGCTCTGACAATGAAAGAGGAGATGCACTGGGATGGGTTTACTTGGGTTACAGGGTCACCTGGTGTTCGCTGTCCAGTATAACTCTATTCAGAGATTTCTAGAGAATGGCAGGGTTAAAACTAATTTGAGATTCTTGAGAAAATAGAAAAATGAGTTCTCAGCTGAGATCATAATGTGGCCTTGCAGGCACTTAATTAATGTCTTTTCTCCATGTGATTTTAGAGCCTGCTGGGAGCAACATCAAAAATGTATTCATGAAAAGCTCTGAGGTGCTGGGCAGCCCATTTCAGTGATCTCTGGAGCATTCATATGCACCGTTGCACCCATGAGGGAAGTGACACAATAAATATGTGGGACCATGAGAATTTCTTTAGCACGTTACTGATATCCCCTGTCGAGGACAATCATGCATCCCTGCAGGAACAGAAGTCTGTCTGAAAAAATCATTACACTTCCCCTAAGAGGACCAGGACTAAGGGTAAGGCAACTCTATCTCCTGAGGGGTATGGAGCCACATTTTCTGGAGGGGAAAGAGTACTTAACCAAGATTAGGGTTATTGCATAGCAGGGTATGGTTGCTTGGCACCTTGTAATTTAGAACTCTTTAGAGCTCTACTCAAGGTCTGGAATTAATAATGGTCCCTTGGATGTGGGGGGAAAGATGGGGGTCCTTGGAAGTAACTCACTAACCACAATCCATACTGATCTGTTCTCCAAGGAGTGAGAAACACAGCCACTTAGCAAGCATTGTGTCACATTTCTTGAACTGGGACCCTAGCAAAGCAGATGCTTTCAACTGAGGTTGGCAGTTGGTGCACAGAACTGTAGTTTAAGCTGCTTCTCCCAGAGTGCAGAAGGCATTGCCTCACCCCTGGCTGGGCAGGGACCTCAAGGCCTAAAAGGATTTAGTGTCCTTTCTGCTTCCCAGTGTGATTACTTTGCTTGGTTAGGATTCTCTAAAGCTGGTGTAGATACTAGGAGGAGAAAGAGAGAGAGAGAGAGGGAAATATTTCCAAGGAAGATTTCTTAGGAGCAAACTCAAAGAAATGTGGCCAAAGAAATCATCAAAACAAAACATGATTTGCAGCCTGAACTAAAAACTTCTGGGAAAACCAAGAAGTCTGCAATTCAGGGGAGACAAGGATCAACAATAATGGATCCAAGTGGGCATATGGGAGGTCTAGATTAGTGAGCAGAGTGACCACACATGGGTGGTGTATTGCATATTTCTTGGAGCACGTAGAACTTAAATAGACACTTTCGGTTTGACGGAAAGACTAAGGCTGGCCTACCCCTTATAGAAACTGGGACAGAGCTCTACAGGTGAACTCTACACTCCTGCATTTTCCCTAGTTGAACCACTCCTGTGGAAGTTATTTATTAACAGCTCAAATTTAACCTCTACAATGTTATAATGTTCTTGTACAGCTAGATGGAGGCAGAGATTAGGTCATCTTTCCTTGAGCCCATCCTACTGAAAAGATTTCTCAGAAAAAAGAGTAGAAATTCACTAGTTCCATTTCTTCTACCTATTGTCATTGATATTTGCAAACAGTTAAAAATGATTAATTAATTTAAAATATTTTGTTTTATTTGTTCAAGATATTTTAAAGCAAAATAGAGTATGGAAGAGAGTTGAGGAGTGTCATGTCAAAGATTAAATTCTAAAGATTGGTTCTCTGTTCAGCATTGATCTGGAAGCTGTATGGAGTATAAATAGTAGAAGGTTTCATCCCTGCCCTTTAACTTATCAATGTCTCTTACACTAATGTATCAGTCAATAGCTTACTTGCCTCATGGTTGCTGAGGGTGAAAGATGGGAAATCTCTGAGTGCTGCCTGTGGTTCTAGGGCTCCTTCTGCTTCTGCTTTTAGGAGAGAAGAAGATAAGACAGTGTTGGTTTCAAGGATAACTGATTGTTTAAGCTGCAGGCAAGGGGAATGCAAGGTCACACCCCAGTGGGGTTTCTGTGGGGTTTATTCTTCAACAAGTCAACACTGTTGTTTCCAGTCAAGGGCTTCTAAGAGGGCTTTAAAACTACTTACCTAGAGGAGATTATGAGTAGCCTTTTGTTGATTTCTTTTTCGGGGGATCAATGGGGAGTCATTAAATTTCCTTAAATGGCCATTGTGATCCAGTATGGAAATGTAAAATGTATCATTGATCCTTTATGCTAAGATGCAATAACAAATGGTCTATTCTTTCTTCTTTTCCAATACCCTCCTTCACACCCTCCTTCTCTTCCTCTTTCCTTCCTTCCTTTTTCCCTTCTTTCCTCCCCCCTCCCTCCTTTTTTTTTTTACATGATGATGTCTGGCTTACATCTATCGCCAAAGCAATAGAAAATGGAGGAGGGGCATAAAGTAGAAAAGGATAGAAAAAGAAGTTAATGATTAAAATATTAGCACTCAAACTTAATGCTTTACAAAAAAAAAAAAGATAACACTGTGCTTCATTAAATTATGAATGCCCAAGTTCCCTGAAACAGATATTCTATAACAGATATTCGCTTAGTAAATGGACCTCAATTTTTTTTTTTAATTCTTGAAGGACACTTACTTTATAAGCAAAGCAAATGCCCCCTGTATTGTCATTCTTAATTTTGTTGGTCATCCATGGGGATACTGTAGAAGGGACACTTCCCAAATCTGGGAAAAGAGGGTTTATTTTTATTGGGATGACTGGGAAGATTTCCCAAATCAACTCCCTGAAGTGATTTTTCAATTGGCTTTTATGAAGGTCAGGAACAAAGAGAGATAATCATCTTTGTTAACAGGTAACAGAGATCTGGAAAATGTCAGTAATTAAGCTATTTCTTATTTCCTTCAGGATTTAGGTGTCACCTGGGAAAGGTGCCTCCCAGAGTCTAGGGAGATAGATGAAAAGTTTTATTCCTATCTGGGAGGTCTGGGGACCATAGATGAAAGCTTATTCAAACCTGGGTGCAGACTTTAGGTTTACATATTGCTCCTTTGTGAGATTGAGAGTTCTCATTTACAGCATCCCATTTTAAAGTTAGATTTAAAAGCTGTTTTAAAGGTTAATTTTAAGGCTACTTTACTGTGCCGGTTTGAATGTATTGTGTCCCCCAAATGCCATTGTCTTTGTAGTCTTGTGGGGAGACGTTTTGGTGCTGGTTGGATTTGCTTGGAATGTACCCCACCCAGCTGTGGGTAATGATTCTGATGAGATGTTCCCATGGAGGCGTGGCCCCGCCCATTCAGGGTGGGCCTTGATCAGTAGAGCTATATAAATGAGCTGACTCAAAGAGAGGGAAGGGAGTGCAGCTGGGAGTGATGTTTTGAAGAGGAGCAAGCTTGCTAGAGAGGAACATCCTGGGAGAAAGCCATTTTGAGGCCAGAGCTTTGGAGCAGACGCCAGCTGCCTTCCTAGCTAGCAGAGGTTTTCTGGACATCATTGGCCATCCTCCGGTAAAGGTACCCGATTGCTGATGTGTTACCTTGGACGCTTTGTGGCCTTAAGACTGTAACTGTGTAGCTAAATAAACCCATTTTATAAAAGCCTATCCATCTCTGGTGTTTTGCATTCTGCAGCATTAGCAAACTAGAACAAATTTTGGTACCAGAGAAGTGGGGTGCTTTTGCTGCTGAGTTTGCAAATACCAAACATGTTAGAATGGCTTTTTAAATGGATAAGGGGAAGTTTCTGGAAGAATTGTGAGGAGCTTGATAGAAAAGGCCAAAACTGCTTTAAAGAGACTGTTTGTGGAAATATGGACTCTAAAGATACTTCTGATGAGGCCTTGAACAGAAATGATGAATATGTTGTAAACTGGAAGAAAGGTGATCCTTGTTTTAAAGTGGCACAGAATTTGGCAAAATTGAGTCCTGGTAGTCAGATGGAAGGAGGAATTTGAAAGCAACAACCTGGAATACTTAGCTGAGGAGATCTCCAGACTACATGTGGAGGATGTATCCTGGCTTCTCCTTGTAGCTTATAGTAAAATACGAGTGGAGAGAGAGAAACTTAGAACTGAACTCTTGGGTTCAAAGAAACCAGAAGCTGATGGCTTGGAAAATTCCAGGCTTCCAAGGGGTGGAATCCCAGAAGCTACAGCCCAACGTGAGGATGTAACCAAACATGGAACCCAGCTGCCATTTCAGTACAAGCCAGGATTGGAGATGGAATTATCCAGAAAGGATTTGTGGAAAGTCCTATTGTCTGATGGCTTTGACCCCTGTGTGCTTCATGCAAAGCCAACAGAATTTTTGTGAGATCTTTATAGACAGAGCCATTGCCAGTCTGGACTGGAGGAGACAGACAAGGAAAAAATTAAAGGAAAAATCTCTTCAAAGACAGAGCCATGGAGGTTGAGGTCTGGAATCAGGAGGTCTCGGGCTGGGAGAGTGGAGCAGCCCACGTGCATGGAAAGGGTGAGTTTGCCCTGGAGGTTGAGGGCGGGCTTTCCGCCTCGATGCTCTGGAAGAGTTTTGCCACCTCAGGTCCCAAAGAGGTTGGTGCACATTCCCAGGGAATTGGGGAGAGCCTGGCTGCCACCACACTGTTCTGAAGGGGTTGAGCATGTGCCCCGGAGATGGGAGGGAATTTGGGAGCTGCCCCAATGTTTGAGGAGGGTGGGGCCGAGAAGGTGGTCTCCCCAATGTGTGGATATGTTGGAGCACTCACCCAAGCATTTGGAGAGGAAACAGCTGCCAAAAAGGCCCTTGGGAAGGGTTAGACTCCCACTCTCTCAAGCCCCAAGAATGCAAAATTGTTCTGTAAATGACTCTCAGACTTTGAAATCTAATGGAGTTTGTCCTGTGGGTTTTAGGAACTGTTTTGCTCCTGTTAACCCTGTTTTCCTTACTGTTTCTCCTTATGGCAATGGGAATGTTCATCCTATGAATGTCTCTCCTTTGTACATTGGGAGCACATAACTTGTTCTAAGTTCTAAGTTCACAGATCCACAGCTAAAGGAAAAGTATGCCTTAGGACTGACCATGCCTAAATTGATTTTGATGGGATTTTGTACTTGACTATTGTTACTGACATGATGTAAGTTTCTGTGATGTTGTTGTGGGATGGATGTATTTTGTATTTGGAAAGATAATGTCATTTTGGGGTCCAGGGGGTGGAATGTGCCGGTTTGAATGTATTGTGTCCCCCAAATGCCATTGTCTTTGTAGTCTTGTGGGGAGATGTTTTGGTGCTGGTTGGATTTGCTTGGAATGTGCCCCACCCAGCTGTGGGTAATGATTCTGATGAGATGTTCCCATGGAGGCATGGCCCCACCCATTCAGGGTGGGCCTTGATCAGTGGAGCTATATAAATGAGCTGATTCAAAGAGAGGGGAGGGAGTGCAGCTGGGAGTGATGTTTTGAAGAGGAGCAAGCTTGCTGGAGAGGAACGTCCTGGGAGAAAGCCATTTTGAGGCCGGAGCTTTGGAGCAGACCCCAGCTGCCTTCCTAGCTAGCAGAGGTTTTCCGTCTCTGGTGTTTTGCATTCTGCAGCATTAGCAAACTAGAACATTTACAATGTCCAGTTTGCTTACAATTTCAAGATTATATTTAAAAAAGCAGCTGAACTGCCCAGCAGGAGGAATGTTCAAAAAGAGAACATTAGTGAGATTCTGCCTTAGGGAGCACAGGAGTCAACTGTGATTTTATTGTAGTTGGACTTGGGTGTTGAATTAAATTTACCTCCACAGGAAGCATTATTGGTGTCACATATGGTTAGAAGATATGTTTTGTTTGTTCACACATACAATGAACTTTTGAAGAACACCTTCTGGGTTTCAGCCCAGAGAACTCAGAGCCGGAGAAGGTGTGGTCTTCTCCAAGAGGATCAGCCCAGGAATTGAGCTTGTTCAACAATCTGGCTCCACACGTTGGTGCATAACCACAGCCTGAGAACCACCTGCGTGTCCTTGGAGATGTGCCAGAGTCCGGGGCAAGGGCCAGGAAGCTTGTGTGTGGCTAAAGGGACCCAGGCCAGCTTGTGGGTAATTGGTGGACACTTGCCATTTCCTCTATTCTCAGACCTCGCTGACCATTCTGCTCGTCGACCATTCTGCTAGACACGTTCACAGCACAGCAAGGGACGGTGGGCAGAACTCCTGTGGAAAAACTGGACATATCTTCGAGCATATCTGCTGAGTGTTCTTGTCACCATGATTATGTCCTCGCCCTCCACGAAGGACAATCTTGACTGTCCTCTATTAACCTTAATGTGCTTATTAATTCTCCAAAATTCATCCACATTCTCATAATGTTATTTACATACTTAACTCTTCATTCACTGGCTTAAATTTATTTTCAAACACTCAAATTTGTTTTATTCAACAGCTTTTAATAGACCAAACAATGTATTCTTGATTACAATATGAAAATTGTATAATTGACTCAAGTAATTGAGACATACTTCTCTAGAAAAATCTTCTTAGTTTTTATATCTGATTAATCATACACTCTGCAGAAAATACCATGTTCTCCATGTGCTATGACACTAGAGTAATTGTGAGACCCACTCAGGTAAGAGAAACACAGCAGAAGAGCCTGGAAGAGAACGGCCAGGCAAAACATGTATTCTCAAAACAATAGGAGTAGGACACGGCCAAAAATGGATGTCCACATGCTAATATAAGGAATAGTCCAAACTTTCAAGGAGTCATGCAGAGTGAAGATGGCATCTCATTTGTTTGTCCTCACCCTTGTGTTCTTAGCATTCACAAGATTGTTGATACTCTAGAAATACTTGTTCACTGGCACATGTTGCATTGAATTGAATTGAATTGAATTGAATTGAATTGAATCGAATTGAATCGAATTGAATCAAATTGAACTGAATAAAATAGACTCAAATTGGATTAAAAATGGGTAATACAGTAGTTTCAGATTTGAAAGATTTATTGAGAACAGCAGTCTAAAGGACCAATAATTCATTTGCTAAATAATTTGCAGGCAGGTCACAGGAGACTACAGGTCCAGATGATCTTATTATTAATTTTATTAATTTCAAGAATAAATAATTTTTAATGACAAATTATTTCTATACGTGCTTTCAAAATAAAACAAAATCAAAGTTGCAAAACTGTAAATCAATAAATCAAAAAAGTCTTTTATCTCTACAACCTTAACTTACTATTAACTTACCATAAGGCCTATCATAGTGCTTTCCACCAACACATGGTGTTAACTCACATTTAGTCAGTGCTCAGAAACCATTTATCAACTTGAAATTGAAGGAGAAATGTCTGAAAATTAGTCTCAAATCAAAAACAATGGAGATTCTTTCATAATCAAAGCTTTATACCACAAAAACAGATTTAAAGCTCTCATTTAGCAGGAATTGAGTTCTGATCATGTACCCGATATTCTTCTTCCAGACTTATGATGCAACTTCCTTTCCGAACTTTATACATTGTTTTAAAATAATAATAATTCTTACCATCATTGATACAAAATTACATTGTAGATTAACAGAGGCAGGGAGTTTTTTATTAAGCTCTCTTAAAAAAAAATTCTTTCCACTATGAGAAAGATCAAATAATTTCTAGACTTCAAAATTCTTTAAGTTCATAAAAGTTGGTGGCATGCATATTTCAATTAGGAAATATGTTCAGTAATTAATTTATTTAAGAGCTTAGTAAATAGTCATTTCAAAGAGACTCAACACATGGAGGACATTAATTATAGCAAGAGGTCCTTTGATATTGACATCATGTTTGTGCTAAGGTCATAGACTCATTATAATTTAAGTGTTTTGACATGTGCTGTCATGTTTAACTTGCAGAAAGATATTTAAAGATTTCTGTAAATCATCTAGTAAAGGTGAAAAAAAGAATACACAGAACATGAAGTGTCCTTGAGAAACCACTGCAGCATTTAGTATGGAATTCCATTACAAACAGTCAAAGTCATTAGTCCTTTTGCAGCATAAAAAGAGAATATTTCATGCATCCCAGTAGGGCCAGCGAATATTGGTGCTGCCATTTTCTATAGGCATCATAATAAGATGCCTTCAAGACTTGTAGATAAAACCATCCTCTGTTTTAGAATCTCATAGGACTCAGCACACAATACTCAAGAGATGAATCATATGCAGACATAACCACACCATTTACAAACTAGTACAAAGATAAATGACTGAGTTATGAACAATGTCCAAACCTTTCTAAGATGACCAGGCTATGATAAGAGAAACTTGTCACTGAATCAGTGTGATAGCTTCTGTTCACAAAAGGTGGTTGCATCTGTTTCACAAAGAGGAATTTTCTAGTAAAAATGTGACAGTACCTTTTTAATATCATCCAAGATAGTGATACTTTATCCAAAAGACATGTTCTGATCACCAGAGAACTGCATGAATTGGGGAGCAGGGAGAGACCATTGCAGTTATGGACTGTATTGTATACGCCCAAAAAGATATGCCGGAGTCCAATTCCCAGTACCCTAGAATGTGACTTCATTTGGAAATAGAGTCATTGGGGATGGAATTAGGCAAGTTAAGATGAGGCACACTGGTGTAGGGTGGGCCCTTTAATCCAGTGTGACTGGTGCCCTTATAAGAAGGGAACGGAAGCTCAGACATTTGAGGGGAGAACGCTACGTGGCAACTGAGGCAAAGAATGCCAAGGATCGCCGGCAAACCACCAGAAGCTTGAAGAGGCAGGGAAGGATTCTCCCTACAGTTTCAGAGAGTATGGCCCTGCTGACACCTTGATTTCAGACATTCAGCCTCTAGAACTGTGAAACAGTAAATTTCTGTGGTTTTAAACCACCCAGTTTGTGGTACTTTGTTACAGCAGTTATTGGAAACCATGTCGACCTTTCTACGTCTTAGTTGAAATATTCCTGAAGAACATCCTATTCCTTTGCTCTGATTCTTGTTAATGAGCAACCGTCTGCAGCCCTGTTTGGGTTCTGTGTGTCTGCCTCTCTGCTATCTTTGTGTTCTTTCCAAAGTCGGCCTCTTCTCATCATGGCCATTCATCAGTTACTATGTGACTTTAAACATCCAAACTTTTTCAGAAACAGTTTTCACATTTAAAATATAACTACCAAGTTAAAAATACTCGAATGAGGTAAGGAGTTTGCAGGATACATTTGTATACTACACATCCAAGCATTCCAGTTATTTCTTTTGCTAAGGTCCACCATGTAAAGCTGGGCTCAATCAACTAACACATCTCATCTTCATGCCTCATCTCTTCCATGCTTTATAACAGAAAGTACTTGTTCCTGATACAACCGTTGGATGCAAGAACAGCAGAGTAAAAAAAGGTGTGAATCATTAGAATGAGTTAGACATTCAGCTGGTTATTTTCAGGTAGATTTAATTACCTAATTAGCAATACACCTCTGAAATGATTCCCATTACACAGATGAGGTCACAGAGGCTCGTGATAAAAGTAACTTGCCTAAAGTCAGGCAGGAGAATATTTATGGTTTCAGCCTAGATTATCTGACTCCAAGATCCATACTCTATGTGGTAAGTCCTGCAGCTTCTCTAATTCATTAATGAGCTTTAATAAGGATCCTGTTCTTTACTACTATTAATAACTTTCTGGTAATGAAAACTCCTACATTGCAAATGACTTAGATGTTACAGAAGGATAGATCTTACCAATTAAAACAATGGAATACAGAATGGAGGTCTGTTACTTGAACGGATTTAGAGTTCTTAATAGACCTCCATTTAATTAAAAGGCTTTTAACTATTAATTAACTCAGCCATAGTTGGGCTGGGTTGATTATCTGTGGCTTAACTGCTCTAGGACCCTCCGCTTTGGAAGCCTTTTCACAAATACTTTTAGAGTTGAATCCATTAACTGGTGTGTGTGTGTGAAAGGCTACTAGATTTAACATGAAGGCTTAATTTTTCTCATTAATTGTTATGTAAAAGTTGGGTGTGGAAGGCATTGGTATCAAAGAAAGCAGTCTTTTAAAAACTTTTCTGTGCTTTATTAGTATCATTGAATTTCTCTTTCCTGTAAGAGGATGAAGCATCCCTGACTTTTCTCATATGATGTGCAATGTCTTTTGTAAGACAAGTATATATCTCTACCTTGTTGACATTAGTCATGACCATGTGACTTTCTTTGGCCAAGAGGATGGGGGTTTGTCTGATATATGTCATGACTGAGCTAAAGCTTTGGAAACCATTTTGCATTTTCAAGAATCCCGTCTCTTGCTATTTTCCCTCTTTTATTCCAGATAAAAACCACTCCTTCATTCAGGGTCCCAGAATGAGCAAACATTTGGAGCAGAGCATTAGCTGACTCATAGACATTGATATGTAAAGAACAAGAAAGAAATTATCATTGAAAGCCACTGAAATTCCGGGGTTGTTTGTTTCTACCATATAACTTAGGAAAGCTGACTAAGGCAGTGATCCAGAGAATAAGATCTATTTTACACTTGACCAAGTACATGCAAATGTGTGTGTATAAGGCAGGCTTTGTCATTTATATCCTGCAATTTAATTTTAGTTACAGTTCATTTGGAAATGGTTTGCCCTGATTAGTTTAGAATTATGTGAGATTTAATGTTAGATTTTCCTTGTTAGCAATGTTTCCTTAACCCAAAATATCAACTGCACTTTTTCTGCTTCACCAAAAGCTACTCTGTTTTTGTTACCAATCTCATCTGTGTTTGGAGAATAGACCCTAGTACCTGACTGAAGTAGGGCAACTCTGAAGCATCAATTCATCTTCAAAATTATTTTGAATTAGAGTATTGAAATTAAATCTGACATTTACTGTTTTAATTTCCTAGGTTGTTCAAACAAATGCCATGAAATGGTTTGGATTAAATGATGGGAATTTATTTACTGACAGTTTTGAGGCCACGAAAATGTCCAAATCAAGGCATCTTCTAGGCAATGCCTTTCTCCTGGAGATCGGCTACCAGCAATGCTTGGCTCCTCTTTCACATGACAAGACACACAGCAATGTCTGTTGGTCTCTCTCTTCTCTTTTGGGTTTCTTTTTCTTTGATTTCCCCTTCTTGCTTCTGTGGCTTTCTCTTTCTTTGTATGAATTTCATTGTCTTATAAACGACTCTAGTAATAAGATTAAGACCCAACCTGAATGAGGTGGGTCACACCCTAACTGAAGTAGCCTCATCAAAAGATCTTACTTACAATGGGTCCACACCCACAGGATTGGATTAAATTTCAGAGCATGTTTTTCTGGGGATACATACAACTTCAAACCACCATACTTCACCTCTGGACCCCAAAAAGACAAGTTCATTCTATATGCAAAATGCATTAATTTCATCACAATATCCCAAAAGCCTTAAGTCATTTCAGAAGCATTGCTGAGTACAAAGTCTCATCAAAATTGGTTATACTTTGGTGTGGTCTGTCCTGGTGCACAATTTCCTCTCATCTGTGGACCTGTGGAACCTAGAGAACAAGTTATCTGCTTCCAACATACTAAGGAGGGACAGGCATACGATAAACACCCCCATTCCTATAGGGAGAAATTGGAAGGAAAACAAAGGTCACAGGTTGCAAACAATTTTGAAACCCTGCAGGGCATACTCCATTAGATTTCAAGGTCTGAGAGTCATTTGTGGAATGATGTTTTGTATTCTGGGCCTGACGGAGCAGCAGCCCCAACCCTTCCAAGTGTTCATGCAATGGCTGTGCTCTCCCCAAACACTAGAGTGAAGGTGCCACCCTCTTTCAACAAGCATCAGGGTGGTGGCCAAACTCCACAATCCCTGGGGAGTGAGCAGCAACCTCTGAGAACACTGAGGTGGTAGAACTCATACTGAGCAATGAGGTGGCAGGCCTGTCCTTTCCAAGCACAGGGGCAGACATGGCCCAAGAAGTAAACCATGCTCAACTTCCATTGAATTTACTTGCCTTGAAATAAATTTTCCTTGAATCTGTCCCTTTTCTGTCCCTTTTAGTCCAGGCTGGCAGTGGTTCCATTCATACAGAACTCATAAAAAGAAAAAAAACAACCTGTCAGTTTTGCATGTAGTACATAGGAGTCCAAAGCATCACTTCCTTCTAAGTCTCATCAGAAGTACGTTTAGCATCCATATTTCTACCAATAGTCTCTTCAAAGCAATCTAGGCCTTTTCTATCAAGCACCTCACAATTTGTCCAGCATCTAACCATTACCCAATTCCAAAACTGTTTGCACACTTTTGGTATTTGCAATAGCAGCACCCCACTCTTGGTACCAAAACCTGTTTTGGTTTCCTAGACTGTGCCAAGCAAACACTATGAAATGGTTTAGCTTAAACAATGGGAATTTATTTGCTTATGGTTTTGCAGCTGGGAAAATCTCCAGATCAAGACATCTTTTAGGCAATGCTTTCTTCCCAAATACTGGCTGCCAGCAATGCTTGGCTCCTCTGTCACATGGCAAGGTTCATGGCAGTGTCTACTGGCCTCTCCTTTCTTGTACAGATTTCTTTGATTTCAGCTTCTTACTTCCATGGCTTTCTCTCAATTTGTCTGAATTTTATTCTCTTATGAAAGACTCCACTAATAGGATTAAGACTCATCCTGAATGAGGTCGATCATACCTTAACTGAAGTAACCTCATCAAAAGGTCATACTTAAAATGGGTTCACACACACAGGAATGGATTAATTTTAAGAACATGTTCTTCTAGAATACATACAGCTTCAAACCCCATGTTTTCAATATTCAAATTTCTCAATATTGATAAATTGTAGTATATACATGGTGACTATTATTCACTCACTCATTCATATATTTATTTATTCATTTGTCATTTAATATTGCAATTATTCATCAAATCATTAAGTGCCTATACCAAGTCAACTGAGTGAGTGAAAGATCAATATGCTATGGCCCTTGCTTTCAATATTTCAAGGTCTAATGGGGCAGATTAACTAAATTTACAGTTGATCTAATTATTCTAAGATTCCATATTTGACAATTTGCCTACTTGCTAAAATTTATTTATAATCCCAAAATCAATGCTCAGGGTGGTTTCACAATCATTTGCAGACATTGGTGGAGAGGCAAAAAAATTAGAGCCATCTGACACAGTCCCATCTGAGGTCAAAGCAGGCAATGCTGGCCTTCTCATTAAGCTTTCATATTGTAAACAAATGTCCTTTCTGTGGTATATTTACTTCCATATTTTTTGCATTGTTTTGCTTTTTGCTGATGATTTTGCAGTTTAAAATGGCCCCGAAATGTAGTGCTGAAGGGCTGTCTAGTGTTCCCAAGTGCAAGAAAGCTATGATGTAACTTACAAAGAAAATATGTGTGTTAGATAAGCTTGGGTCAGACATAAGTTATAGTGCTGCTGGTGGTGAGTTCAATGTTAATGAATCAACAATATATGTGGAATAAGATGTCTTTAAACAGAAACACATGTAAAACAGGGTTATGTACCAACCATTTGATGAAAATATTTTGTGACAAGAAATTTCTGGTAATCTTTTTCTCCTAGAAACAATGGTTCAGTATTTGCTAATTCAGTGTTTGTGGTAATTTTATAGTCATGAATAATGAGAATCAACTGTAATTCTGTGAAACATGTTGCTACAATCATATGAACAAATTGATGTGGGTGCCAGAGTGGGTGCCTGGAATTGTGAGATGAGAGAGGAGGAAGTATCACTTGTGTCAAGTATTAAAGGGTGGTTGGGGGTTTGGTAGATAAAGAACTGAATGGAGAAAGAACTTTGCAGGCTGTGCAAACAGATTCTGCAATGGCATTGGCATATGAAAAAGTTCCCAAGCCCATAGAATGGTAAGAAATTCAGCATGGTAATGTTCTTTTTAATTTTTTTTTTAAGTAAGAGCAGTTGGCTAGAGGTTAAGATAGGTAGCTTATAAGTCAGAGCCAGATCACATTGCTTGACATGTGTGATCAGTGCTTGACTCCCTGTTGCTTACAGGTTTCCTTCAATGAGTGACTTCCAAGCTAAAGGAGAGATTCAGTGAGACACAATTAGGTCCTCCATCATTAAGTGGCTCTAATTTTAAAGTCTAACTATCCTGTGTCCTGAGCTTTGATTAACCTTTGCTTCAGGTCATGTTCAGTGTATTCAGTGGAAAAAGAATGGACCTTTTTCATTCACACTGAGCGTGTTTTAGATGATTGTCAGTATATGGTTATCAGACCACTGCATAAGAAAAATATGGAGAGCTTGCTCACAAGGCAGATTCCTGGGTCCTGGGATTCTGATCTTATTGGTCTGAAGGTAATGTCCAGCAAATAATTTAACAAATATTCTGCAAGGTTCTTTTATACACATAAATGTAGAAAAAAAATCTGTTCTGGTTTGCTACAGCTGCCATTATGTAAAATACTGAAAATGGATTGGCTTTTATAAAGGGAATTTATTAGGTTACAAAGTTACAGATCTAAGACCATAAAAGTTTCCAAAATAAGGCATCAACAAGAAGATACCTTCTGAAGAAAGGCCAATGGTGTCCAGAACACCTCTGTCAGCTGGGAAGGCACGTGGGTGGGGTCTGCTGGTCCTTTGCTTCTGGGTTCTGGTTTCAAAATGGCTTTCTCAAAATGTCTCTGGGCTTCTGTCTCTCTTAGCTTCTCTGGGGCAAACTGTGGGCTTCACCTCTTAGCTTAGCACCTTCAAACATCTTTCTGTCTGCATCTCCAGATGTCTTGGTCTGTGTAGACTCTTAGGTTCTCCCAGGGGCAAACTCTGGATTACATATCTTAGCTTCTCTCCAAAATGTCTCTCTCAGCTTCTCTGAGCTCTCTCTCTCCATGAGCTCTCTTAAAGGACTCCAGTAAACTAATCAAGACCCACCCTGAATGGGTGGGGCCATACCTACATGGAAATAACCTAATCAAAAGGTCCCACCCATAATAAGTCTGCAACCAAAAAACTGGATTTAAAGGACATGGCTATTGTGAAGGACATAATAGTTTCAAACAGGCACACTTGCCCTATAGGATAAAATTGAAAAAGATATAGCTACACTAATTAACTGGAACCCTCATATAACTCAAATATTTTCTTCATTTTAACAGAAAATAAAGTACAACACAATATATCAATTAACATTAATAGAGTTAAAGACCAGCTTCTAGATCTAGAAGACTATATATGTTCTAGTTTGCTAATGCTGCAGAATGCAAAACACCAGAGATGGATTGGCTTTTATAAAAAGGGGGTTTATTTGGCTACACCATTACAGTCTTAAGGCCATAAAGTGTCCAAGGTAACACATCAGTAATTGGGTACCTTCACTGGAGGATGGCCAATGGCATCTGGAAAACCTCTGTTAGCTGGGAAGGCACGTGGCTGGCATCTGCTCCAAAGTTCTGGTTTCAAAATGGCTTTCTCCCAGGACGTTCCTCTCTAGTAAGCTTGCTCCTCTTCAAAATGTCACTCACAGCTGCATTCAGTTCCGTCTCCCTGAGTCAGCACATTTATATGGCTCCACTGATCAAGGCCCACCCTCAATGGGTGGGGCCATGCCTCCATGGAAATATCCCATCAGTTATCATCTACAGTTGGGTGGGGCACATCTGGATGCAAACAACCTACTTCAAACGTTCCAACTTAATCCCCACTATTCTGTCTGCCCCACAAGATTGCATCAGAGAATATGGCTTTTTCTGGGGGACATAACACATTCAAACCAGCACAATATACAACTTGGGTTAGGATTAACTCAATTTATGTATTCTTATATACATTAGAGCAGGAATTGAAAAATGACAGCCACTTATATTGGAATTTGCCTACAGAAGTGTTTGTTCTGGTCTGCAATCAAATTTCTAAAAGTTTGAGTTAATTTCCAACACTTCAAAATTGCAATATTTCATATAAAATATTGTATTCACACAAAGAAATATACAGCTGGAGCTGGGTAGGGGACACTTCCTTTGGAAAACTACTCAGGATCTCTAGTTTGCCATAATCCCCACCCAACCTCCTTCATCCTGGGCTCTTTCCTGGCCATAGAGCTTGACCTTTTTCCCTGCCAGTGGCCAATCCACATCTGACCATCACCTGCTCTTTGCCCAATTCTCTTCATGTTCAAGCATTGCCAAATCTTGGGAAGCAGTTGGCCATATCATGCCTTCACGCCTCTGTGTCTTTGCACATGCTCTTCCTTTAGGCAAAAATATCCTTATCAGACTTATATTCTTGGTAGTCATTTAAGATTCAATGCAAGTGTTATCCCAAATGTGCCATCTTCCATGACTCCTCCCAGACCAGGTTAAGGAGAGGAATCCCTTCTCCATGTTTTTCAACAGCTTTGTGCAAAGTTCCCTTGTAGCTCTTATCACATTGTTCTATAATAAGCTATTTACTTGAATATCTCCACCACCAGGCCATGAGCTCCTTCAGTACTTAATATTTTAAAAAGACTTTACCAAGGCTTGATATAGAAAGTATCTTCTCAAACTCACAGTTAACCAGAGTGTCCAATAAATCCACAGACCCATTTCTTAATTATTTTAGTAGCAGAAAGTGTGAAATTATTTTTAGCAGAATGCATGACCATTTTGATTTTACCCAGAAATTGTAAGGCAGAGTTCATTAAGTAGGTGCAGTGTATTCTTCTTTATTTCATTGTTGTGATTACAATTCTGAAATGAAGTTGAATGTATCACAGGAAACCTAAAAACCTGCTTCATTAAAATCCTTCCTATTCTAATGTACTATAACCATATCTTAGCTGAATGCCATTTGTGATAATTTCTCAGAAGAAAATTCTGTTCTATATTTAACTATAGCCTTATCCAATAGTGAAGTCACATTTAACTTCAAATCCTGTTTACTGTCTTTCAGGTAAAATAGTCTATTGCCACCTTCAAAATAATGCCAGTTTCAGATCTTCTCTATCACTTTTAACACACCATTTCCCCCAAATATCACCTAAAATTATTTTTTCTTTTCTTCAACATACTTATTCTTCTCTTTTTCTGGCCAAATGCCATATGGATTTTAATTTATTCTATAATATTTGCATGCCGTGATTTTCTTTAATTTATTCTGTCTCTACTCTTGGCTTATTTAATTCAAGAGAACATTTGGGAAATGGATATGGTTTGCATAAAGGATGCTATACAAATAAATTATGCTGCTTCCAACTGCCAGAATGGGTAAGCAAAACCTTTCAAAGCCATTTCTACAAAGTCCATTGGCAAACAATGAGAACATTGCTGATTAATGTAGGTGAAAGCTACACTGAAAGTCATTAGTACATTTCAAACCCACTTGCACACATCAAGTTTTAAAAGTAATGCTGGATTTAAATGTCTTAAATTACCCTTTCAGCACAAGTTCCTAAAAGAATGTGCAAATCTGGCCTTGTTTGCCAAATTGTTCTCTGTCCAGATGGAATTGTGCATGTGAATATACAAACTTGGAGGTCTAGTGATTGTACCATGATGTTTCACAGATCAAATTCCTGTCCTTCATGAATTGCCAAAATGATAGTATTTAATTTCTTGAGAATAACTTCAACTCCATTAAAATTAACTGGGTGAATTAATTTAAAGCATATTTTTGGAAGCTATTAGGAGATAGAAACAGGCACCAGGGATGGAGAGGCAGGGTTGGAGGTAGTGGTAGAGACTGGAATAGAGTGGCAGAGGAAAGCATCTTATCAGTGGCCCAGAACAGGGAGGAGAGATTGGCTAGAGAGGAGAGACCAGATGGAATATTTTTTTCCAATTCTATTATTCTCTATTACCTTTCTGTGTTCTTTTCCTTCATAGGACATTCAACATTATATGAGCACTTATTTGTTTAATCATTTATTATCTCTCTCTTCCACTAGAATGTAACTTCCAGAAGGGCTGGGACTGTGTTAGTTTTAGTCTCAAATAGTTGTCACAGTGCCTGGTATATTGTAGATGCTTAGTAAATATTTTTTGAATAAAATAATGAAAGGCTGAGAAGTTAAATCATTTTCAAGTTCTGGAAGTACATAAGCCATAAATGTACAAGCAACCCAGGCAGGAGAGGAACTGTGAAGACCACTCAAAGTTAAGTTACAAGGAAGAATGAAACAGCTGCAAGATGACAGAATGAGCAAGAGAAAATTCTAGGGATTCCCTTCAGAATCAACATGATAATCTCCTTTAAAATCCCTTTAAGGATAAAGCAATTTGTAACAGATTAAAATAGATGAAGAAACAATCATTATTAGTATTGTATGTATGAATTTTATTTTGTGGTAGGAGAGTAGAAGAAGGAAAGAAAGTAAGAGTGGAAGGTTTCAAGATATTTCACTGAGCATAGTTATGATGGTCATGTTCCAAACAAATGAGGGATTCTTCCTTTGCTCAGAATTAAATTAGGAATTCTTCCTTCTACCAAAAGGAGATCAAAACAACTTCTTCAAACAACATCTCTATTCAAGGTAGCAAGGCAGCATGGTGCCTAGGAAGTTTTTTCAAGGCTGATCCCTGTCGTGCGAAGGATTGGGATAAATTCCACTTCATTTTATGGTTTGGGATAAGGAATAGTCTTTTCCTCACAAGGCAAACATCAGCAACACACAGATGCACATTGTCCACCAGTCTCTCATCATCCCACAGAATGCTGCTTCCATTGGTGAGGTAGTGAGTCTTCCTTCTCAAAGTGTGAACAGAGAAAGTGGCCTTATCAAGGAAGAAGGAACATGCACTTTGGATTTTGGGCGCTAGCTGTATATGGGAGTTGTCTGGAATGCTCGTGGACCACTCTCTGGAGAACTTGGGACCTGTGCAATGTTGCAGTCCTCTGGGGAAGGAAGCCCACAGATACCTGGGATGCTGAGCCTGGGTGAGCAACTTCTACAAGGGGAGAACACTCTTCAGACCGCCTCCTCACCCCAGTTTCTCATCTTGCTCAGTATCTAGGAAACCCAGGCAGTCCAGACAGTCTTTGGCGTACCAGCTTTGTGCTCTTTGACAAACTGATTAACTTCTCAAGGCCTCCACTTCCTTATTTTAAAATAAGAATTATGATAAATATCTCATGCAATTCCTTGGAAATTTGGATTTTATTCCAAATGAACTAGACATATTACCTTCTCAAAAAAAAATGGCAGAAGCATTTATCAACTGCCACTAACAAAAAAGAAACCCACAAAATTGCATTTTGCTGATCTTCACAACTCTTTGGAAAGAAAACCCAAATGATAACCACTCGTCCAGGTCTGATTTAATACAGGGATTTAAGTGGAGAGCACCAGAATGCCAACTGCAATGCAAGTTGGCATTTGCTTTCTGAACTTAACAATTATTTGTCTACACAGTCCTGAATTTCAGAGAACAAAATGCCCAGTGGTCAAAATTTTGGTATTTATTGCAAAGTAACAGTGGCAAAGGAAAAAACAAAACCTGCATGATTATTTGCAGTTAATATCAAAGGACAATTCCTGAGTATTCTGGAACACACTAAGAGCATATTTCTCTGCTTCTCCATAAAATTGGCACTATGACTCAATATCTATATCATCATTGCTCAGCTATAAGTCAGACCTGGCATTCCACATGATCAGAGAGCAGCGGCCATAGGCCTTCCTGGACTGTCTATGGGGAGGGAAAGCCCTTAGCCTGGTTTGCAGTGGAACCAACAGGAAGTCTCCTACACACCATGTACCATGATTTACCCTTTACATATGTTATTGCATTTTATTTTTCATAACTTCTCCCATTGCTGTCCTTCAGGGGTTCACTTAATTGAAAAAAAAAAAAAATTACTAAAAGATACTGGGGAGGATCCAAGGAGAAAAAATACCCAACTTTTTTGTTGGTTTTGAAGGAATAGAATATTATCAAAACTTTCCGTAGACTTAAGGACTTCAGAATTTTCAGAGCTAGGAAGCAGAAAGAATTTTTTTAGAACACCAAAATTAGCCAAAAAATGGTAGACCAAACTCCAAATGGAAGAATAATCTAATTAAGGAAAACACCAAGGACAATTGCTGGACTCCCTCATCTAGTGGGAAGAAGGGTTCACTGTCTGCAATGAGATGAGTGGGTCAGGCCATTCCTTCGCAGCACTGGAACTCACAGTGCATAAAGCTCAGCAGCTGGGATGGGACAGATCTAGGTTCAAATCCTAGTTTCCCTACTTTGCAGCTTTGTGAGTTTAGGCAAGAACTTGGGTTCTCTGAATATTAGTTTTTAGAAAAATTTATAAAATGAGAATATTGTAACACCTACTTCAAACAGTAGAAATTACATTAGTGTCTACAAATAAAATATCTAGCATGTGAACATTCAATAAACGGTGTTATTGTTCTTCAAATTTTGGTTGCCAGGCAACTTTTTTAAGGGCAGGCTCCCTAGTGGTTAGAATTGGGCTGAAGGATCCTATATCCCCAGTTTAGAAACCATAGTCAAGGGGCACTATAACTGGTATCGTACCTTCAGGTTATGTGTTCATTCCTCAAAGGGACCAATACAGACCTTTTTCTATTTGTAACACAGGATATCATCAGAAAGTAGACCCTCTTCTCAATCCCGTCGAAACCACGCTGTGAGTTTCTTCATTCTTATAAAGCAGCCCATGGCTTCAAGTAAGAGTCCCTGTTAATGCAAATTTTATACCAACTGTTGGTTTTAAGAAATCTTCTGTACTATTTTCAAGGATTGGTACTCACACTTTGTATCTGCATATCAACAGACACACAGTGCAAACATTCCTAGCCAAAAAACAGAACTCATTTGAATGTTCCTATGGCAATAAGAATAGTTAACTGCTCATTGCTTACCATTTTTCTTCCTGAGGCAAAGGAAAGACATTCACACTTCCGAGTGAAACATGAGAGCTACTTCTCTGAGTAATGGATTTATAAGAACTTGGAAGTACTGGAATAAGAGTGATAATAAAATTCCAAATTGTTAACTGCCACAAGTTTTTTAAAAATTCCAAAAAACAAAACAAAACAAAAGAATTCTTGGAGTTTCTTTTAATCTTCTTTTAAATCTACAAAGATAGTCAAAGTAGAATACTAGTGCATTGTTATTTTTGAAAATACTTCCCCTCAGGATATTATGAAATTGTGTCAGCCAAGAACTCCTTTACATCACTGTGTGTGAGGCTTATACATTAGTGTTATGGTTTTCTAATGCTATCGTTATGCAAAATACCAGAAATGGATCAGCTTTTATAAAGGGGGTTTATTCAGCTACAAATTTACAGTCTTAATGCCATAGAAGTTTCCAAACTAAGGCATCAACAAAAGGATACCTTCACTGAAGAATGGCTGATGGCATCCAGAACACCTCTGTCAGCTGGGAAGGCACATGGCTGGTGTCCGATGGTCCTTTGCTCCTGGGTTTTGTTTCAAATATGGCTTTTTCCAAAATGTCTCTGGGCTTCTGTCTTCACTCAGCATCTACAAACATTCTTCTGACCACATCTCCAAGCTTCTCTAAGTATCAGCAAGCATCTGGGTCTGTGTCAGCTCTTGGCTTCTCACTTAAAAACTCCAGTGAATGAACTAATTGTTAGGTTCAGAGCCATTCAAGAATCCACACAAATGCAGTGAGTCCTGGTTTAAGTAGAGAGTTTAAGGTTTATTAGAGGAAGAAAGCAGAAGAAAGCAGGTGGGAGCCATCAGAAAAGAAAGAAAGGAAAAATGGCTCCGGCCCTCTTTCTGAGAGCAGCATTTCTTAAAGGAAAAACCCACATTGGGTATTGGGGGGGAAGGTCCTGCTGAGTGTGTTCTGGGCCTCGACTGGGTGAGTGCTGATCAGTTTCTGCTGACTGGTTACTAGGGTTCTAACACACTACTCTTCTTTGATGTGCACTATATTATCTATGTGGAGGAAGCAGGCCTTTTGGCTTGTTTGTGGTCATTCATCTTTATGGGCATATCTGATCTTGCCTTGTCTGCCCCCTGGAGTTTAGGTGCCACTGTGACTGGGATTCCTAAAACAGCCTTCAACCCTTAGTTTATGGCACACCTGGTATTTATGAGATAAGCAGCAGGGCCTGTGGATCAGACATTCCTTCTATATGTTAGACTCTTTTTCTGGGGCCTGACACTAATCAAGACCCACCCTGAATGGGCGGGACCATACCTCCATGGAAATAATTCAATCAAAGATCCCACCCTAATCAACAGACTAATCAGTCTGTCCCCACAAGATTGCACTAAAGAATATGTTTTTTGGGGGGACATAATCTATCCAAATCCACACAATTAGTAAAGATCTTACTTGAGGGAAAACATGCCATTCAAGGTACTGTGTGTTGGGAGAGAAAAAGCCCCCAAAATCCATAGGATCCTTTCCATTTAGACACGTGAGAAAAGCCCTAGGCAGTGCCTCTGCAAGTGAGCAGAGGAGTCCCCGACAGTCATCTGAGAGATGGCTCGATCCATAGCTAATGTCACCGGAGGGCAGCTCAGTCTAGTATGAGCCATGGGTGATTTTCAAAGACCTGGGATCTGTGGTTTAATTTGTAATGGATGGAGGGAGATGTGAAGGGTGAAGTTTCTAAAGAGCATCAAAACCAGAAATTATGCACTTCAAAGCCAAAGAAAGTAGACAAGATGATAATTCCAGAGCATAGAAGAAAATGTCCCAGCAAAAACAGAGTAACATTTAATTTCATTCTACAATCTCTTAAAAGTTGCAAAATGAATAGAAAATATTCAAAATACTCTCCTTAGCTCTGGTTCTCTGACTTCTGAGTGCATCAGCATCATTGTTAAAATGCAGATGCCCAAGCCAGATGCTAACCCTAAAGATGGAGATTTTCTAAGGGAGAAGTGAGGTGATTCTGATGCAAAGCAAAGACTAAAAATCTCTGCTCCATAGTTTGTGTCACCCCCATGCCCCAGATGATAGGGTAAAGGCTCTGGATTCTAAGAATAAAGCAGTATTTTGGTTTTCACTCATGCAAGTAGAGATTTTGTTAGACCTGTTAGCAGTGAGGCTCTTTTTTTTTTTTCATGATTTGCTATTGGTTTTGTGTGCATTCATTCAATAAATGCTTTTTGAATACAGCACTAAGTGTAATCCACTGTGATACCTATTGACAACAAAAGAAGGAGTAAAACAGTCCCTTATTGCCAATTTACTTACATTTTAATTGTGGAGATACACAAACAATCAGGAAAATATAGCAGAGGAAATTAAGGTAGAGGCATGTGTGGGGCATTCCAGGAGGATGTTGGCTGAGGGTAGAAACTTGAACCAGAAATGAAGAGTGGAACTTTTCAGAGAAGATTATGTGTGAGTCAAATCTTGAAAAATGATTATATAGCTAGGTTAACTTGGGGTTGTCTATGAGAGCATGTTTCAGTCAGAAGGAAAAACCACAGCCATTAATTATATCACTAAAATACTTCTGCATATATTTAATTAATGCCAAAAAAACACAGTAATTAAGTATACCCAGCATAATGGTCATTTGAGAGGGGTGCAAAAGATGGAAAAGGTCAGATCATGACAATCTTGCTTGGTAAGGTTAGAAATTTGAATTTTATTCTATACACAAAGAAGAACAACTGAAGGACTTCAAGGACCTAAAGGGCAAGATCAGATCTGCAAATCTGAAAGTCCCTTCTGCCATTCTGATCGGGTTCTGGTGGATGGATTAAAGGTGAGTGATGCAAATGAGGCTGGGAAATATGGTAATTTGGGCAAGAGACAATGAAGCCACAAGCTAAAGTGGCAATGAGACGGATGGGGACAGATATGAAAGGTATTAAGAATAGCAATGTCTTTAAACAAGACTTGAAAACTTAATATGAGTTGTACTGCCACTGAATAAGTGCAACATTTGATCTGCAGAATCACTTCACTGCCACATGTTTGAATAAAATACTTATTCTCCATAAGCACACACAGGATTTGGAGAGGACACTAAAGTGGCCTTGATTCTCTTGGAATCCAGAAACTCTTCCCTCTACTCTGGGTCATGAGGGTGGCAAGAACTGTGGAGCAGGGCTCCTTGGACTTTGATAGGCATCAAAATGACCCAGCAAATGCTTTCAAAATACTAAATTTGGAGCAATGGGGGGTGGAATATATGGGCTTTCTCTTAATTTAAAAAAAAGTAATCTGGTATTTAGCTAATCTGGGGATAATGATATCTATTGAATGTTCAACAGTATTAATTGAGCAGCTATTATATTCAGGAAATGAGGGGATTGGGTGATGAACTCTGTCTTCATAGGGCTTATCTCTAGTGCCCATTGAGGGCACAACATAACACGTTCCACACATCAGCTCTTTCCAAGGTGTTGTGTAGGGTTGGGGGTAGATTAGTCATCTGGGAGCCTTCTTGGGTTGGAGGAGACTTAAATTTACTTATAAAAATCTGTAGTTTTTCCTTTCTGCACCGACACTGAGGCACTAGACAGAAAAATATTGGTGAAGTACTATGGATTGAATTGTGTCCCCCGAAAAGATAAATTGAAGTTCTAATCTTTAATACCGCCGAATGTGACCTTACTTGGAAATAGGGTTATCTCAGATGGAATTAGGCAAGTTAAAATGAGGACATACTGCAGTAGGGTCAGCCCTTAATGCAATGACTGGGGTATTTTTATAAGAAGAGGAAATCTGACAAAGATACGGAAGAGAGAACATTATGTGACAATGAAGGCAGAGAACGCAATGGGCTGCTGATAAACCACCTCCAGAAGCTAGAAGGGGCTGGAAGAGATTCTTCCCTATGGGCTTGGGTTGAAGCATGGCTTGAGCAACACCTCAATTTCAGATTTCTAACCTTTGTTACTGAGACAATAAATTTCTGTTGTTTTAAGCCATCCAATTTACAGTACTTCATTATGACAGCCCTAGCAAACCAAGACATGAAGTAAGAATATGGACACTTTTAAAAGAATTAATACCACTTATTTTCCTGATTAATTGGAATAAGAGGCAGAGAGGAGAAGGAAGAACAGGAGAAGAAAGAAGAAAATAAGAAAAATTATTTTTGAAAATACATAAAAATCACCTGCAATATTTCCTTCCAGAGATAACACTCATTAACAGTTTTCTGAATAACATGCAAGTCTTTTTTAAAATGTATACTATATAGTTTTTGCAGCTGTTGTTTGCTTTAATTTTGTCATTCCACTTCTAGGACTTAATCATAAAGCACTAATGAGACCAATAAGTAAAGAGATACACATGAGACTATTAATCGCAGCATCATCTATGCTTGTCTGGTATGTCTGACTGGCTTTTTACATTTAAACATTTAGTGTCTGGGGTGGCTTGAAGCTGTATGTACCCCAGAAAAACATATTTTAAAATCTAATACATTCCTCTGGTGTGAACCCATTGTAAGTAGGACCTTGTAATGAGGTTACTTCAGTTAAGGTGTGGCCCCGCCCAGTCAGGATGGGTCTGAATCCTATTACTGGATTTTATAAGAGAATGAAATTCAGACACAGAGAGAGAAAACCACAGGAAGCAAAAAGCTGAACACCCCTGGAACCCAGAAGAGGATGGAGAGGCCAGTTGACGCTGCATGTGCCTTGCCATGTGACAAGCTAAGGAGCAAGAATCCCCAGCAGCCAGCCCCAGGATGCCGCAGTCTCAGGAAGAAAGCATCGCCTTAATGATGCCTTGATTTTGACTTTTTCCCAGCCTCAAACTGTGAGCAGATAAATTCCTATTGTTTAACCCAACCCATTTCATGGTATTTGCTTGAGCAGCCAAGGAAACTAAAACTGTGTCATTATGTTTTTTATTTATGTTTATTGTCCAGAAAGTATAACAATTAGAGTAATAAAATAACCTAATTCTACCATGATGAAGTTTAGTTCCTATATCTACGTCTATATATTTCTTTAACAATATTTAGACTATATTATTTATTTAGTTTAGCATTTTTCTTTCACTCCTCAAGATGTAAGTTTTCCCTAAGTTCTTTAAATATTTATTATAACATTGTTTAAAATAGCTGCCTGGCAGTCTCTCATATAATGAGCCATACACTGTGAAATATTTTTGGACATTTTGGTTATAAATAAATATAAACATGCACAGGCATTTCCATTTCCTTAGTACAGCCTGGTAATACAGTCATAAGTAGTAGCTTTTATTTATGTTATGCTCTACCTGCTATTATAGGATCCTACCTCCTGTTTGTTTCCCCATCATTTCTTTAGCCTCCCAGGTACACATTGGGTGCACGTGTCACCAAGTCTGGCCTGCTGTCACCTGATAATCATCATCCTTCCTCGCTCCCTTGCCTGGACTCATATGGTCCTGCCTCTGTTCACTAAGTAATGTTAGGTTGCCTTGCCGTTCCCTCCTGTACCTGCAGATCAACTGCCTACCTTGCCAACATTAGCCACTACCAAGTTGGTCTATCAACACATGGTGTCTTCTGGCTTCTGCTCACTTCCAAAGTTGCCACCTCTTCTGCCTCACATTCTTCCTACACTTGCTAGGTGCCTCTGTTACCGTAGGGAGGTCAAGTGCCAAAGTAGCTATGAATCTTCTGAACCAAAAAGAAATAAAAAGGGAGAGAGAGAGAGTTGAAGGGGGGTGGGGGGAGAAATGAAGAAGTGTTCTTATCAGAAGCAAAATACAGTTTATTTCCTTTTTAAAAAAATTACATTTTCAGGTCCTCAAAGAAGTGCAAGTTGTGCCCTAATCTTTTACAGGGATTTTTACAAACTAGCTTTTTCAGCTTTTACTTCTTTCTCTCTTTTGTGATTTAGATATACATACAATTAAAAACTGGGTTTGATATAACATTTAGAATGAGCACCACTTATACTTGGAATTGCTCCGCTTCTTCAGGGACCATAGTTGTGTTAAGTCTACTGCTTTGTGCCTGGCTTTTTATATCTTGATAATTTCTTCCTTGGGCACACATACTTGTGAGGGAGATACTGTTTAGGTACAAACTGGGTCTTCTGCTTACTTTTTCTCTAGTAAGTCTTTGAAGCAATTTGAAAAGTACAACCACTACTCATGGCCAATAATCCAGTCTTATGGGGGATGGGATGGAAAGAGTTTTAATAGAGGTGTTCTGTCTCTTCTCCTTGGGTAGGGTGACAGGGATGGTGACAACCATTAGCCAACCATTGCTAAATGGTGAATGACGTTCCAACCTGGACCTCTGAAATGAGTTTTGGCACTAGCCTTATTTCTTGGGCTTTGTCTTGGGGATCTCAACCTCTAACTAGGCCTTCTCTATCCTCTAGGTTTCTCTTAGGTATGGATGCCACTTTCTCAGGTAGGATGACTCCTGCCTCTGCAGAAACCTCTCTCATACCTGATGTGGTGTAGGAACTAGGCTGAATCATCAGCTCAAAGACAGCAGAATTGGATTTGGCAAGCCCAGTAAACCCTTTCCCTTCCATAGCAGACTTTTCATAGCTTCTGCTTCATACTTTGCTCATATTTAACCAATTATTAGGGAGTTGAAGGAACTAGCTCTGTGAACCATGGAATACTCTACGTGCTTCTTTGCAGGTTGGAACAAGATGTGCTAATGGTAACTTGTTCTGCCCTAGTTCCTTTCTCTGGTGTTTTTTTTCTAGTACATCAGCACAGGAGAAGCACTGTGATTTCTGAACCTAGAGTATGGCATGAGATGTGCAAAAATTGGCAAGGGATACAGTCTCAAAAAAAGCAAACAACCAATAAGTATATGAAAAGATGTTTGACCTCTTCATACTGCAATACACTAAAACAACTGCAACTTTTCATTTTTTCTCTGTCATTTTGACAAAAATTAAACAAAATGTTTGAAGATATCAAGCTGGTGAGGAAAGAATTTGCAGAAGCATATACTAGTGTTCAGAGAGTAGATGTGTACCTCCTTAGTGTCAATTTGGCAACACAAATAAATTTAAATTGCCTATATCTTTTGATCCAGCAATCACGCAACTAAAATAGAGCTCACGGGTACACTCACAAAATTGTTCCAAGATATATGTATAAGAATATTCATTTAATAGTGTGTTATAGAAAAAATAATCAACCACTACAAACAAAGAAGTAAAAAGAAATCAACAAATACCTGAATTCAACCAGAATTTCAATCAATAGATGCTTGAAAACATGTAGCTATTGAAAAGAAACGAATAAGGTATCTACTGAAAAGGATGAATTTCTAAGGTATATCAAATTATGTAGGCCATATAAAAAAAACAATGTATAGTATGATTGTTTCTGTAAATAAAAAGGAATTTATCTATGTGGCATGAAAACAAAAATTTTTTTTCAGGAAGGAAGGCTTTCACTTTTCATTTTGAATCATGCTGTTTCCTATAATGCAACTTATTTATTTTTAATATTTTTAAATATATATGTGTGTGTATATATATATAAAGTATATATATATATACACATACTCTGTTTCACAAAACACTAAACAAAACATGTGTGTCTATGTGTTTTGAAATTTTTTAATTAAACCTTTAATCTTGAGAGAATTGTAAATTCAGATGTGTTTTAGTTTTCTGGCTGCTATGGGTTGGCTTATGCAATGGAATGTATTGGCTCATGGTTTTAAAGGTAGGAAAAGCCCGAATTAAGACGTCGTCAACATGATGCTTTCTTCCAAGGACTGGATTCCAGGGAGAGCTGGCTGCCGGGGATCCGTGCTCCGGCCTCCTGTCACCTGGTAATGCACACGGCGGCCTCTCCTGGCCCCTCCCTTCTCCCTTCTCCTCGGGTACTGCTGACCTTCAGCTTCTTGCTTCCCGTGGGTTTCTCTATATCTGTCTGATTTTTATTCTGTAACAGAATTAAGACTCATTCTGTCTGAGTTGGGCCACACCTTAACTGAAGTAACCTCATCAAAAGTCCTACTTAAAAGGAGTTCACATCCATAGAATGTATTAAGTTTAATCACACTTTTCTGGAGCACATAGATAACTCCAAATCACCACAACAGGCAATTATAAGAAACACTAGAGGGTGTTTGTGCATATAACTCTTTGCATAGCCTTTCCAGTGTTTGCTCCAGGTATTACATTGTATATACTTAACATCACAGTCCACTGGACTCATATTATCAGTTTGAGTGAAGTAGGAAAACCTTACCTCTCTTGTTTCCCTCTACCTTACCACATATATGTGAGATGACTATTTTAAGCATTTCCTTTATCTACATTTAGAATCACATCTACATTTGTTTGGCTGGTATAGAGTGGTTTTGTCTGAAGGTCTTCTGTCTTTCTAGGTTGCCCCTTTCCTGGCCTTTGGCTGGGGAGAGCAAGCTGCTGTAGGGGCTTTTATTCTGCCTGCACCTACTGGCATTCCCAGACTGTGGGCTTCTTCAGCTCCAGGTGCAAAAGAAAACCCAGGAAACTCACCACCATTTCATTCCTTGGATCCTAAGGTCCTAGTCAGTCTGCTTCTTCTCCCTTCTAGAGTCTTGCTATGCTTGACTCTATATATATATATATATATATATATGGTATTCAGGGTTTTTAAGTTTTCTGATGTACTTAGCAGTAGGAATAGGGAAAAGTACATCTACTTTATCATCTGGAAGCAAAAGTATGAAGTTTTTTTTTTTTTTTTAATAAAAAAACAAGTACGGTAAAGACCCTGTGCTCTTCTGTCATCTTTTTTCCTCCCTTAGGAAGATATAAACCTCAGAATCACTGAAGGCAGAAAGTTTTGTTGTTTATTTTCTTCTCAGCAATGGCTTTCCTCACCAATAGTAATTTCTACTTCATAATGGAAGCATTCTCCATGAGGGTTAGAGTAAATAGGGAAGAACGTGGATTCTGCAATCAGATAGACTTCAGTTTGAATCCCTGTCATTATCTTATTAGCTTCATGACCTTAATAAAACTTTGTGCCTCAATTTCCTCATCTGTAAAATGGGTACAGTAATTGTTTCTGCTTCATAGAGTTGTGGCAATGATTAAAGGTCCTTAGAATAATTCCTGACATGTATTAAGTGCTCAGTAAAAGTTAGCTCTTTAGTACCCTGGTGGTGGTCTCCCCGCTGCCTTAACCCGTGATTTCTTCTGGAATCACCTCCATATTCTCAGTTTTAGTGGATTGTTTCCTTGTAAGTGCACATGAAGTGCTTATGGTCATCTTCTTCACATCATCAGCAGAATTTGGGTGTGAAGGTTTGCAGGGACCCTGGACCTTTGCCTGGGCACCTACACTCTCAGAGCCTTTGTGTCACCGATATGACCTCAGTTTACCTCACCATATCCACACGTCTCTCTGCCCCCAAGCTTGGCCTTTCCTGTAACCTGAACTTCTCCCTTCTACATCAAATTTATAAGCCGTGAGGAATCATGTGGGTGCTATAGACAAGAAAAGCCAAGTTCTCTTCCCCTTCCTTTTCTACTACATTCAATCTTAGGATCAATAGGGGGAAGATCAGGTGTTACACTGGAGACCTGCCCATTAGGGTGCAACAAGTGCTGGAAGAGCTGATACTCATGGACCAGCAGGAGAACCAGGCACAGTATTGAAAAGTTACTGCAATCTGGCCAGGTCTAAAGGAGAATGATGGGATGACCTGATAGGAGGGCAAGTCTGAAGGTGGGAAAGATGGAAGCCCCTCCTGTTAATCCAGGTCATGAGCATGAATAGTGGATCCCAACCACCAAGCTGGGTCTCAGGGATCCATTTTTAGATCTCCAGGAGAAGAACCAACAAGAGAAAGTCCTAAAATTCAGGAACAATACAGGTTATGAAGACAAAAACTTATGCCAGAAACCAAGGAAACAATAACCCAGTTACATGATGAGCCACATATAGAGTGGAATCATCAGAATAAGCTATTCAGGGAAAGCTGTTATTTGAGGACTAGCACAAGAGTCCCATGGTCAGTGCAAGACATGGAAGTGCCAGTCAGTGGAAGTTACTATGAAAATGCTTACTAAATGGATAGCTAAATTTTTTAAATTATGTTTATTGACTGGGAAGCTGAATTTTTTTAATGAATTATTGTATTAAGCATGATGGGGGTGGGAAAAAGATTCTCAAACTGGGAGAACATTAGAAACACCTGAGGAGCTTTTTTTTTAATTCAATTTGATTGAGATATATTCACATATCATAGAATCTTTGTACATTCATCACCACAATTAAGTTTTGAACATTTTCATTACTGCAAAAACAAAAAAAAAAGAATAAGAATAAGAATTAAAGTAAAAAAGAATACCCAAAACATCCCATCCCCTACCACCACTGTCCTATTATTCATTTAATTTTTGTCCCCATTTGTCTACTCATCTGTCCATACACTGGATTAAGGGAGTAGGAGCCACAAGGTTTTCACAATCACATGGTCCCACAGTGTAAGCTATATAGTCACACAATTGTCTTCAAGAATCAAAGCTACTGGGTTGCAGTTCAACAGTTTCAGGTATTTCCTTCTAGCTATTCCAATATACTAAAAACCAAAAAGGGATATCTCTATAATGCATAAGAATAACTTACAGAGTGACCTCTCAACTCCATTTGAAATCTCTCAGCCACTGAAACTTTATTTTGTTTCATTTCCCTGAGGAGCTTTTAAACACTGCTACTGCTCAGGCCCCACATCACACCAATTAAATCAGAATCTTTCTTGAGGACAGGGGTGGACACAGGTACGTTTTTTAGAATTTTCCACATGTGGTTCTAATGTGCAGCCAAGTTTGAGAACTATTAGCTGTACCAGGGCCTCTCAGACTTGAACGTGCATATGAATAAGAATCACCTGTGGATCTTATTAACATAAGATTCTCACTCCATAGGTCTAGGGTAAGGTCTGAGATTCTGCATTTGTAACAAGCTCCTGGATGATGCTAATGCTGGTTGTCCATGGACCTCACTTGGAAGGGCTACTGTGGAGCCCTTGGATTTTGGATTTTCACTGAGTTCTTGGATTTTGGCATTCATAGGGTTTGATGTGGGAACAGATAGTGATGCAGAGACAGAAAAAGTGTGAGTTGTGGAATAGGAGTGGGAGGGAACAGAAGGAGAGTGATGGGGGAAGAGAGGGTGCTGGTGACTGGACAGCAGAAAGATGGACAGTTCTCAGGACCACACCTGATTTTTGGTCCTTCCCTTAGAAAGTTACCATTGTCCTTTGGAGGAACTCTGTCTGAATTTCACCATTACCCTAAACAGTCATCACACTCATGGACGGTTACAATTTAGAAAAGTTGGGGACTTGTTCCTTGGAGAGCCCTGTTTGAGTAAGCACCTTATCATAATGGCTTTAAACATTTTGGAAGCAATATTAAGGCTAATGAGAGCACACAGCTGAATGATAATAAAGATTTATTGGCCCACTATGTAGCAGGAATTTTCATATATATTATCTAATTTAATTTTAGAGCAATTCTAGGAGCTGTGATTTTATTCATATTTTGGAGATGAGGAAACTAAATCTTAACAAATTCAAGCACTCAGTTTATTTTCCAAGGTCACATAAATATAATATTACAGATTTGGTATCTAGACTCAGATGTTTTCACTCCAAGTTCAATGTTCTCCTATTTCAAGTGTCTGAAACTACAGAAATATCATGCAGATTGAAAAACAGTGAAAAATAAATATTTGATTGCCTAATATATAGGTCATAAAAAGATGGAGACAAGTATGCAAAATATAGAAATGGTTATGGAAAAGCATTGAATTTAAAGAAAATAATAAATTTGAAGTTCAAAGTACAGTCCTTCAAACTGTGGATAGTTTGCTAGTAGACTTGATAGTAAGTGATTGAATTATTAAACAAAGAAATTAAGAAAGGTTTAATACTGATACTATATTTGGATAGTTTCTTGCCCTATGGACTCCCTAATATTTACAATAATCCTTAACTTTTCCCAGATGATTTGCTCAGAACTGCACGATAGACTAAAGCTCCTGTGCAAAGCTGCCAGGGTCTCAAAGCGGGCACTACCCAGGAAGGAGTCTCCGAGAAATAGAGAGGATGTGTGAGTA
Source organism: Choloepus didactylus (assembly GCF_015220235.1). Lineage (NCBI taxonomy): Eukaryota > Metazoa > Chordata > Mammalia > Pilosa > Megalonychidae > Choloepus > Choloepus didactylus. Next base: position 120,119,926 of record NC_051316.1, read on the forward strand.
AATGTGCATATATGTTAGAAGAAATCCAAGTTAAGAAATGTAGGCAAAGACATCTTAGTATCAAGGTTGAAATAAGAAGATTCAGAAAGAGAATTTGTTCCTGACCATGTACCTGAAGAAGCAGGCTGGGATGAGGGCAGCTACAGAACTCCAAAGGAGGAGGGGCAGACATATATTATCTGCCATCTGCTTCTGCATCTTGAGCTCAACTAATTAGATCTTGGATAATCCCCTATTGGTGGGCAAATAGGTGTGGGAAGACTCAAGCTTCATTCTGAAATTCTGAAATCCCTCAGTACATCAGGACCATCTTATAACTGTAACCAGGTTGAGGGAGGAAACTGCCAGTAAAAGCTCAGTAACATGCATCCTGCAGGACCTGTAAAACAGCACCTGACACAGATGCTCATCACCCAAACAAATTGATTGCTGTGGGTAGCCAAGATCCAGGATCTAAATTTCCATGGGTTTATGGGTTGTGGCCATGGGATGAATTGCACAGTTTGTCTTTTTATTTTCCAACCTCACCATAGATCACTTTTTGGATTCCCACCTCTTAAAAATCAGCTCAAAATGTACATTTAAAAATATGCCTGGGCTCATATTCATTTGTTTAGTAGTGCAGAGCCAAGAGAACTCACTTAAAATGGTTATTAGGGCAAAGGCTGCAGCTCTGCATTTGAGATGAATAGACAGGAGTACTGCTCCCCCCAGCCCCCAGCCCCGCACCATCCCCCCACACAACCCCTCCACTCCACAGCAAGTGTAGCCACTGGCTTAAGGCAGACTTATTTTCACTGAATTTCACTTGATTACAAAGTGTGCGATGGCATCTTTCCAGTGCCATTATAGTAAGAAGAGTGCTGTGGGGCAAAGCCATGTGCTGTGAATATGTGGAATGAGTTTGGATCACGCTGAGATATATACAGTTTCAGCGCTCATGCTGAAAGCCAGTGTAAAGCCCTCATGCTCCTACTACACCCCTACCTATGCTAACATTTGCAGTGGTTGCTGTTGGGTTCTTTTCAGCAACTGCCCTGAACTGTCCTTGCCTCTCTCCGATGCTCTGCCTCCCTCTCCGGTTGCTGCCCTGTCTCGGCCTTTGGACTTAGTGCGGATTGATACAGACCTGGTGTCCCCTGGGATTGATTTCAGCTCTGGGAGAAGCCCCTCTCTGGTTTGGCCTCTCAGAACATCAGTGGGCACTTGTGTTTTACCCAGCTCCTTGTCAAGGCCTCCCTTCCTTCCCAGGAGCTTTGGATAAATGTATTATCATTCCAAGTGTGTTGAAGCTATTCCCAAGGCACCTGCCACTGATGTGAAAAGAGATGTTCAGTGGTAAAATATAAAGGCCAGATTCTCATTAGCTGTCTAGATGTCAGGAAATGCACACAGACAATATGATCAGAGCAGGAGAAGGGAGCCTATTCTATCCCATTTGTAAATTTTGATTTACAACTAAACCTGATTGATCTTTGTTATTTTCAAGGAATGGGTAGGCTGCAAAAAACCAAATGGGAAGGAATCTATCAAGTAAGATTCAAATTAAACATATGATTTTATTTTGCCTATATAATTCTCTTGTTTTTTTGCTAGGTACAGACTCAGAAATTTCACGAAACTCTGGACAAATGCCAAGGTTAAAATCCAATATATTGTGCCTGATCTGAAAAATGAAATGCTAGAAATTACAGAAAAAGTACTTTTCAGGTCTCTTCCTTCAATCTCAGTGATGTTAAAGCATAGCTAAAATAAAAGTCTGCACTTTGCTGTTATTGGAATTACTTTTCATCATTTAAATGTGAAGTTTAATATTTTATAATTAAAGAGGAAAAAATGCTGATTTTTTATATGTGCTTACACATGAATAAATGAATATTAAATGACTAATGTAGGCATGAGGGCTCTTTCCCACATCCTTATTGAGTGAATTTTAAGACACTTATAAAGCCATTGAAATGTACACTCTATTGAATAAAACCTAAGGTGGCTCCCTATTACATTCAGATATATTACTTATTTTGATAGTGTTCAGTAGTGTTTTAATGTCTCTTCTGTCTCCCCCAACCCTGTTCTTATTTCTCTATGCATTTCAGTTTGGGAAGTTTCTACTGATCTATACTATAGTTCATTGAATTTGTCTATATCTTTGTTGAGTCTAAGACTCATCAAAATTTTCTTCATTTCTATTATTATATTGTTGTTTTTTTTATTTCTGGTATTCCCTTTGATTTTTTCTTATAGCTTCCATCACTCTGTGGATATTACCCAGTTTCACCTCAGAGATGACATCCAAGCAGTTTTAAAAATGTGCAAAGCCTTTCACAAAATTCGCTGTCCCCTCTTGCTTCACTCTACACCATAGTTGCACCACTTTTTTTTTGCTATCTGAAAAATACCTCCCAATTCCATGTTTAGTGAAAGTTTAATCTTTCAATACCAAGTCAAATATTATGCTGTGAAGACTTCCTGGTCTTGACTCCACCCATTCCTGGCATAATTAATGGTTCCTTCCTATACATGGCCAGAACACCTTCTATAAAACTTTATTTACATGTTATATTCTATTATACATATTGCTATTATATGATGTTATTATACAAATTATATTATGTTATTTTATATCACATCATGTTATTTCATATATTACATTGTTATTATACCTATTGTTAAGTGTCTGTTTACTTTATAAGACTATAGCCTCCTCAAGAACAGGGAAGGCATTTTATCCATATTTGCAATTCCTGGCACATAGTAAATGGTCAATATTTTACTATTTATACTCTGTCTTATTCCTACAAGTATGTGAGAAGCTTAGAACAAGAACACAAGCAGTAAAAGAGTGATAAGGTGTAAGTACAAACATAGAATCTTAACAGAGGAAAATGCATGTAAAATGAAAAACTCAATATCCTATAAAATAAACACCCACCTATGCAAACGGCACAACTGAGCTTCAAATTTGGCTCTGGGCTTTCTAGAAGGCAGAGAAAGTAACATGGGACACATGGTATATAAAGTAGCTATTAGCACAGCAGTGACAGATCACAAAAAACCACACAATCTCTGTATCCAATCACATGTACTTACCATGCCTCTGAGCCCCCTCGGGCAGTGCTGCTGATCTCAGCTGGGCTAAGGGCCGAGATTTGGATGGTGGGTAGTGGCTGAGACATCCTATTCGTTGCAGGTGCAAGGGTCCACTCCAGCGCCTCTCAGTCTCCTTGGACCCGCAGGCTAGCCAGACAGTGTTCTTCCCGTGATGATGCTGGAGTGAAGACAGCAGGCCCCATAGGGTAGTCAACTTTCAGGCTCTTCACTCAGTCTGTCCACTAACATTCCATTGGCCAAAGTCACATAGTCAGACCCAATGTCAAGAGGCAGGGAAGTACCCTACTCCCATGGAGGTGGCACCGAAGAAGCCATGAGTATTTCTGAATCATAATCTAATTATACATGATAAATTCTCAATCATTTTTTTAAAAGAGGAAGAATCACCTTTTGGATGGGAGAACAAAATTTTACTCAGCTCTGTAAGCAAAGAAATATTCCTGAAATGCTATTTCAGGTGGGAGCCTTATAGTGATATAGTGGGCATGTCACTGACAATATTTTATAGGCCTATATGGTTTTAAATTTGTATTATTGTTGCTTAAGCATCGCCTAATACAAATAGCTCTTTTATGTTTTGGTTATTGTTTCACATGCATTATTTCATTATACCTCCATGGCCAAGTCAGAAGGGGAAGGTAAACATCTTCATTTCCAGTTTACAGATGAGAAAACATTACTCAGTGATATTATTAAGTGATTTCCTAATATCAAAGACTTAATGAATAACATAATTCAGATCTCACTAGCGCTCTTTCATTCCACCACATGGTGCCATCTTTTTAAGGCTTGGACTCCCATTAGTACTGACATCGATAAAGATAGTGTACATAGGAGATACAGTCATACGCAGGATTAGTGGATGTGAGCAGTATTAAAAGGGCTTCTTAACTAATTTTTCCAAACTCAAGACTTACAAATATGCTGAATGCTGCCAATGTTTTTTTTTTATTTTTTTTAATATAATCAATGGCTCACAATATCATCATATAATTATGCATTCATCACCATAACCAAGTTTAGAACATTTCATCACTCAAAAAAAGTAAAATAAGATAAAATAAAAAAGAAAACCCAAATCATCCCATATCTCTTATACCCACCATTATTTATGTCTGTATGTTTGTATGCATGTATGTATGTATGTATTATTTTGTTACTCATCTGCCCATACTTTGGATAAAGGGAGTGTCAGTCACAATCAAATGGTCATTAAAGCTTTATATTTATACAATCATCATCAAGAATCAAGGCTACTGGATTACAGTTCAACAGATTCAGGTATTTCCTTCTGGCTATTCTAAAACACCCAAAACTAAAAAGGAATATCTATGTAATGCATAAGAATAATCTCCAGAATAACTCTCAATTCTATTTGAAATCTCTTAGCCACTGAAATTTTTTTTTGTTCCATCTCTTTTCTCCCTTTTGATCAAGAAGGTATTCCCAATCCCAGGATGCCAGGGCCAGACTCATCCCCAGGAGTCATGTCCCACATTGCCAGGGAGTTTTACACCCCTGGGAGTCATGTCCCACGTAGGGGGGAGGGCAGTGAGTTTACCTGCTGAGTTGGCTTAGAGAGAGAGAGAGAGAGAGACCACATCTGAGCAACAAAGAGGTTCTCTGGGGTGACTCTTAGGCATACTTATAAGTAGGCTTAGATTCTCCTTTGCAGGAATAAGTTTCATAATGGCAAGCTCCAAGACTGAAGGTTTGGCTTATTAAATTGAGAGTCCCTAATGGTTGAGAGAATATCCAGAGTCCCCCAGGTAGAGAAGTTTAATATTTCCACATTTTTTTCCAGTCCCTCAAGGGGACTTTGCAAATACTTTTTTACTTTCTACTCCAAATACTCTGAAATGCATTGGGGTATTACCTTAACCTGTATAGAAACACAGGATCTCACTCCCAATTCTACACTTCATGTAATTATGTTGTTTAAATAAACTGACCATACAGGTTAAATTAGATAATGTGCTACAGAAAATTAAAATTTTCTACCAAATAAGCATCTCTTCCTTTGGCTCACACAGAAGTTGAAGTTTTAAAATGCAGTCAATATCATACTTTACCCTGTATTCTGATATACCTTAGTCCTAACCAATCTGTTTCATTCATATCTCTAATTGAAGTCTGATCTCTTTTTTAATTTCTTTAACATGCACTGTATGGGGTAATGCTGCCTTTCAGAGCTGCAGAACTCTAGCTCTGAGTCTCAGGTGTCACTCAGATACCCAAAGATCCAGGGAACTACCAGGCCTATACCAAAAGAGCTCGGCATCTCAGAATATAGAAATAACAGTAAAAACTCATGAATAGATGTGACTGCTGTAAGAGCTTACAATCTAGGAAACCTTTACAGTGAGTCTTACTGAATATTCTATATTCCTAAATCATCAATTGCCCAATCTCTGCCCGCATTCTATGCTCTTATTACCTATGCTTGCAATTCAATTCTTAGAGTTTGCTCGTTATAGTTATTTTACATCAGTGTGACCATACAATATTTGTCCTTTTGTTTCTGGCATATTTCACTCAACTTGATGTCCTCAAAGTTCATTCCCCTAGTTGCATGCCTCACAACTTCATTCCTTCTTGCAACTGCTCAATATTCCATTGTATGTGTACACTAGAATAACGCCACCACAAACACCAGTGTGCAAATGTCTATTTGTGTCTCTGCTTTCAGTTCTTCCAAGTATATACCTAATAACGGGGTTGCAGGATCATATGGCAACCTTATACTTAGCCTCCTATGGACCACCACACTGCCCTCCAGATGGACTGCACCTTTCTACTTCTCTACCAACAGTGAAAAGGTGCATCTCTCTCTCTGCGTCTTCTCCAACATTTGTATCTCTCCATTTATTTTTTAAACAGTTTAATTCACACACCATGCAGTCCATCCTGAGTGAACAATCAATAGCTCCCTGTATAATCACATAATTATTGAATGCTGACAGCTTTTAAAAAATACGAGTAGTGACATTTATATATAAAATCACTAGGAGAAAATGACTTTACAGCTACATATAGTATTTAGTTACTCAATTTCAATTTTTGGAAATGCTATCTTTTCAGCACATATTTTGGGTGGTCTTGATGGGTTTAACTCTTAATTTCATCCCATCCCCTTCCACAAATACTTTTTTTAAGCACCGATTATGTGCTAATAAATGTAACATCTGGAGACTATAAATATTAAACCAAATAAAATGCAATTACTGTTCTCAAAGAAAATCCATTATATAGGTTCAATTTGTGATATGATTAGTGGTTAAAATTCTTTTTATAAAAGTAAAGCCAATTAATAGTCACATAATTCATTTCATAATAAATATTTTGTTGTGTTAATGAATAAAAATTATTTTAGAAAATGGAGAAAACTGAAAAGCACAGAGGAAAATAAAAATTATTAGTGAAGCCCAAGTATAAATATTAGTCTGTGGTTTGTTTTATGTATTTCCAGTCTTTGTATATAGATAAACAAGTAGATAGAAAGATAAAGAAATCATATATTTTTCTGTCTGTCTTTCTGGCTGTCTGTCATCTAGCCATATAATGCATTTAAACTTGATTGAAGTAAACCAAACATTTAAGCAAAATATTTAGATAAGTTTTTCCCAGGCTTTGGAAATTTTATAGCCCAGTCAGCTTTCACAATTACAAAATTAGGGGGCAGCATAGCATTATCAAAATTTTAATTTTGTCAAGCATGGCCAATGAAAAAAATACAATTAAGATTAAGATTACAGTAGAAGGGTGATTTATCATCAAAAAATGGGAAGGGTCTAATCTCAAAATAAAATAGAAATAAGTAAAGAAAGATGTCAACATTACATAGGCAATTCATGGAAATTTTATACAAGAAAGGCTTGTGACACCTTCAGATCATCTTCTTTTTTTTATTAATAGACCTTGACTTTATGAACACTATTAGACTTACAGAAAAATTGAGCAGAGAGTACAATGAGCTCCCATATAGCTGCCACACCCTGTTTCCCCTATTATTAACATCTTACAACAAGTTCCACTTGGTCATGGTGTATAATTATTTTTATTCATCATTAGATTCAACTTGCTAATAATTTGTTGAGGATTTTTGCATTTATGTTCATTAGAAATATTGGCCTGTCATTTTCCTTTGTCATAATGCTTTTATCTAGTTTTGGTATTAGGATAATGCTGACCTATAGGATGAGTTAGGGAGTATTCCTTCTTCTTCTATAGACTGGAAAAAAATGTAGAGAATTGGTACCCTTTCCTCCAAAATGTTTGGTAGAACTGTCCACTGCAACCATCTGGGTCTGGTGCTTTCTTTTTTGGAATATCACGACTTGTTGATTCAATCTCTTTGATAGTTATAGGTTATTCAGATGATCTTTTTTTTCCACGTGAGAGTTTTGGCACTTTGTGCTGTTGAAGGAAGGGTCCATTTTATATAAGTTATCCAATTTTGGGAAATAGAGTTGTTCATACCATTCCTTTATTACCTTTTAATGTTCATGTGATCGGAAGTGATGAGCCTCTTTCATTTCTGATATTAGTAATTTGTGTACTTTTTTTTTTCTTGGTTAGCCTGCCTAGAGTTTTATCAATTTTATTCATCTTTTCAAAGGACCTGTTTTTTACTTCATTCATTTTTCTCTATTGATTCCCAGTTTTCAGTTTCATTGATTTCTGCTTCAACTTGTATTTCTTTTCTCCTGCCTGCTTTAGGCTTAGATTGCTCTTTCTCTAGTTTCCTAAGGTTGAAGCTTTAGACTGTTGAAATAAATCTTCCCATTCCCCAGTATACGTATGTATTCACTGCTAAGCACTGCTTTCAGTGCCAGCCACCAATTGTGATAAACTCTTTTTTCTCCTTTTTTCATTTAGTCCAAATCATTTTTTCATTTCTCTCAAAATGCCTTCTTTGTGTTCAATTTCCAAATATTTGGGGGTTTTCCATCTATCTTTCTGCTGTTAACTTCTAGGGCAAATCCTTTTTGGTCTGTAAACATACTTTGTGTAATTTCTATCCTTTTAAATTTGTTAAAGTGTTGTTTATGATCCAGAATTTGGTCTAGCTTAGTGAATGATCTGTATGAGCTAGAAAAAACTGTTAATCAATGGGGCTCTTCATTCAACTCTATCCTTACTGATTTCTGACTACTAGATCCATCAATTACTGACAAAAGGGTATTGAAGTCTCCAAATGTAACTGTAGACTTGTCTCTTTCTTTTTGCAGTTCTATCAGATCTTGCCACACATATTTTGATGCTCTGTCTTTAGGTGCAAACACATTAATGATTATTATCTCTTCTTGAAGAATTGACTGTTTTTTCATTATGTGATGCAGTCTTTACCCTTGATAATTTTCCTCATTCTGAAATCTGCTCTGTCTGAAATTAAAATAATTACTCCAGGTTTCTTTTGGTTCCATTTCTTTTAATCTATCTGTGTATTTATAATGAAAGTGGGATTTTGTAGACAGCATGTAATTGGGTCTTGCTTTCTATCTACTCTGACAGTCTTTGTCTTTTAATTAGTGTAGTTAGACCTTTTATATTCAAAGTAATTATTGATATAGTGGATATTATATTATTAATATTATTGATACAGGGGTTATCTACCATATTTTTAACTGTTTTCTATTTGTTACAATTTTTCTTTGCTTCTTTTTCATACTTCCCTCTTCTGCCTTTTCTAGTTTTACTTGAGTGTTTTATATTATTCAGTTTCTAACTAAAAATTATTCAATTTTTATCTCCTTCTCATTATTAATAGTTTTACTGGTTGCCCCAAAGTTTGTAATAAACATTTATAGCTAATCTGGCAATTTATCAAAATTACCATTTAAGTACTCCCCCAGTTTATGGCTTAAGCCACTTTAGTTCCTGGTAAACTGATCTCAGATTTGGTCCCCTGTATTTACTTGTCTCTCCAGATTCTGAGGTGGCAGTTTACCCTTGGTGGTGGTTAATTTCATGTATCAACTTGGCTAGGTTATGGTATCCAGAGGTATTTTGTAGATGGGATTAGTATATACCATCAGCTGATTTTAAGTAAAAGAAATTGCTCCCTATCATATACGTGGGCCCTATCTAATCAGTTAGAGAGGCCTTCAAAGCAAAGAACTGAGGATTCCAGAAAGAGCAAGAAATTCTGCCTCAAGACTACACTACCACTTGCTCCTCTTTGAGTTTCCAACCCATTGGCTTCCCCTATGGATTTCAGGCTAAAAACTGCAGCATTTCTCTTACTGCAATTTCCAAGCTGCCAGTCTACCTATGAATCTTAGATGTGTCAGAGCCCACAATTACATGAGCCAATTCCCTTAAAATGAATACACACACACACACTCACATCCATATATTCTTTTGGTTTTGTTTCTCTGGAGATCCCAGACTGAGACATTCTGCCACTTTCATTCTCTGACTGGTCCAAGAAAAGTTGTTGATTTTAGATCGTTCAGCTTCTTTCTTATTGTAAAGATCAGAGGGACAATTTTCAAGATCTTTACGTGGAACTGTAAGTCAGATCATTTTCTTTTGTTTAAAAAATCCCCACTGAATTATGAGCTGCCACAGTTTCCAAAGTGCTATACTGCTTAATTTTGACAGGCTGAATATTTTTCATGTCTCGCACATCTATGTAATTACCAGCAACACTGACAACATCATGTACATTTTCACATTTCCAAATTTCCTTTAAAGATAAGCAAAAGTCTTAAAACCAAACATTGTTTTGACATAATTAATATGAAGTTAGTTTGGCATATCAAAATACAGAAAGAAAAAAAAATTCATTATTTACAAAAATCAAAAACTTGCAAAGCAACGCACAATTGACATCAAAAATTTACAAACATTTGCTTTAAGAACTCTATTCTCAAATATCATATTCAGTAGAACTCTTATTGTCTACATATTCAGTAGAACTCTTATTGTCTCCAAAGTTTTGGAATGACCTGTGTCCTGAGAGCCAGAGAATATAAATCACAAAGACAAATAAATATTTTTTTCTATAGCTTTCTTGAAGGAAAACCAGAGTATGTTTGAATTGTAAATGGGCCTTAAAAGACTGAACTTATAAGATAAATTGAAGATAACAAGGGTGTTCCAGTTTGCTAGAGCTGCCATTATGCAAAACACCAGAATGAATTGGCTTTTTTTAAATTTTATTTTATTGAAATTGTTCACATACCATACAATTATCCAAAGATCCAAAGTGGACAATCAATTGCCCCTGGTACACTCATACAGCTGTACATCCATCACCATGGTTAATTTTTAGAACATTTTCATTACTCCAGACAAGAAATAAAGACAAAGAAGAGAAAGAGGAAAAAAAAAAGAAAAAAGAAAGGGAAACTCAAATCTTCCCATATCCCTAACCACCCCCCTCCATTGTTGACTCGTAGTATTGGTATAGTACATTTGTTACTGTTTATGCAAGAATGTTGAAATACTACTAACTGTAGTATGTAGTTTGCAATAGGTATATATTTCTTCCCTATATGCCCCTCTATTATTAACTTTTACTTGTAGTGTCATACATTTGTTCTGGTTCATGAAAGAGATTTTTAACATTTGTACAGTTAATCATGGACATTGCCCACCACACGATTCAGTTTTATACATTGCCATCTTTTGACCTCCAATTTTCCTTCTGTGACATATATGACTCTGAGCTTCCCCTTTCCACCACATTCACGCACCATTCAGCACTGTTAGTTACTCTCACAACATGCTACCATCACCTCTGTTCATTTCCCAACATTTAAGTTCATCCTAGTTGAATATTCTGCTCATACTAAGCAACCACTCCCCATTCTTTAGCCTCGTTCTGTATCTTGGTAACTCATTTCATGTCTATGAGTTTACATATTATAATTAGTTCCTATCAGTGAGACCCTGCAATATTTGTCCTTATGTGTCTGGCTTATTCGCTCAGTATATTGCCCTCAAGGTTTCATCATCAGCCCATTTTTTTTTAAGATGGTTTTGTTCACATGCCATACATTCCATCATAAGTAAACAATATCAATGGTATAATCACATATGTATGTGTTCACCACCCTCACCACTATCTATATAAGGACATCTGCATTTCTTCCACAAAGCAGGAGGAAGAGTCAAAGAAGTTAGGCAAAAGAAAAAGAACAATGAAAGAGAAAAAAACAAAACAAAACATGACAGCTAGGAAATGGCAAAAGGAAAAATAACCTTAAATCAAAGTAGAATGAAGAGTCAGACAACACCACCAATGTCAAGTGTCTCACACCTCTCCCCTATGCCCGCCTCTTATCTGCATTTACCTTGGTATACTGACTTTGTTACATTAAAGGAAGCATAATACAATGATTCTGTTAATTATAGTCTTTAGTTTATGTTGATTGTATTTTCCCCCAATTCCTCCTTATTTTTAACACCTTGCAAGGTTGACATTCATTTGTTCTCCCTCCTGAAAAAACATATTTGTACTTTTTATCACAATTGTTGAATGCTCTAGGTTTCACTGAGTTACAGAGTCCTGTTTTCTTCTGGTGCCCCACATGCTCCTAACCGTCCTCTTTCAACCATATTCATAGTTATCTTTGTTCAGTGTACTTACATTGCTGTGCTACCATCACCCAAAACTGTTTTCCAACCTCTCACTTCTGTCTTCTCCTATCAGTCTGTAGTGCTCCCTTTAGTGTTTCCTGTGGGGCAGGTGTCTTGTTCACAAACTCTTTCATTGTCTGTTTGTCAGAGAATATTTTGAACTCTCCTTCATATTTAAAGGACAGTTTTGCTGGATATAGGAGTCTTGGTTGGCGGTTTTTCTCTTTCAGTATCTTAAATATATCACACCACTTCCTTCTTGTCTCCATGGTTTCTGCTGAGAAGTATGCTCCTAGTCTTATTAAGCTTCCTTTGTATGTGATGGATTGCTTTTCTCTTGCTGCTTTCAGGATTCTCTCTTTGTCTTTTACATTTGATAATCTGATTATTAAGTGTCTTGGCATAGGCCTATTCAGATCTATTCTGTTTGGAGTATGCTGAGCTTCTTGGATCTGTAATTTTATGTCTTTCATAAGAGATGGGAAATTTTCATTGATCATTTTCTCTATTATTGCTTCTGCCCCTTTTCCTTTCTCTTCTCCCTCTGGGACATCCATGACATGTACATTCATTTCTTAAGTGAGATGCTGGTTTAGTCTCAGAAAGGCAGAATCAGAACATGTAGATGTATTGTTGGACCCTTTTTAGAATATACTTCTAAAGAGAAGGCCAACAGTATAGTCTGAGCCTCTGAAAAAGCAGTTTTCCCACTCCAGGCTGAAATGAAAAACAATGAATGAAGGGAGTACTTACAAAGGTGTGGACACAGTTTAGAGAACCAACAAAGCAATAGCTTGAATTCTTAGCACCCCTAGGTTTGAAAGGGGTGGGGGGGGTCCAAACAGTGTTAGCAGAACCCTGTGAGATAGGCAGTTGAGGAAGATAGGCAACCCAGCAGGAGCTGTGGCTGAGGAAGGCTGAAATGGATAAAACTGCAGTACTTTGAATTTTCATCCTCAAGCTGTGTGTATTAGTTTTCTATTGATGCTACAACAAATTACCACAAGTTTATTATTTTACAATTCTATAGGCAATGAAGTCTCACATGGGTCTTACTGGACTAAAACCAAGGTGTTGGCAGGGCTATGTCCTTCCTGGAGACTCCATGGGAAAATTATTCCCTTGCCTTTTCCAAGTTTTACAGGCCACCCCATTCCTTGATTCATCTCTTTCTTTCTCCATCTTTCAAGCTAGCAATAGTAGATTGAGCTCTTCTCACCTGGCATTACTCCAACCTCCTCTTCTGCCTCCTTCTTCCACTTTTAAGGATTCTTGTAATTAGATTGGATCCAATCAAATAATCCAAAATAATCTTCCTATTTTGAAGTCATCTGATTAGCAATTTTAATTACATTTACAATCTTAATTCCTCTTTGCCATGTAAGGTAATGTATTCATAGGTTCCAGGGATTAGGATATGGCCAACTTTGGGGGCCTTTACTCTGCCTACCACATTCTGGAAGTCCAAATCCCCGATAAGATCTCTGCTGATATTCTCATGGTCACTTATGATTCTCATGCCTTGTCTTCACTGAATTTTTGTCTGCTTTACTGCCTCTAGCAGTATTTTTTCCATACCCTATGCCAACACAAATACCAAACAGAGCCCCTTTCTTTAAATGTCACTTAATTCCCAAACAAATGTGAACACTAGATTATCGCCCCTGTTGGAACTTTTGAAAGGATTTTTGGATCAGGGGATATAACATACAGCAACAATTTAAATATACATATTAGACCTTTCTAATCTTATTATGTTGATTATTCAACTACTTTAGTTCCTCAGTGGGCACCTAGTACTCAGCCTTCATGTGACCTTGAAGAAAGGCTGAGTGAATGAAGAAGGTATCAAAATGTGCATTGCTGAGTCCAAAATTAACAGCAACAGCAACCTACCTCCAGACTTCTGCTATGTAAAAAGAATAAATCCTGAGTAAGAATAAGCCTTTTGAGCCAAGTGTTTTATTGTTTTTCTGCCATAGAGAATGCCACCTAATAACCTCTCTGTTTTAGTAATTTTGTAAACCTCAGTTATTAAATTTTGATTATTAGAATACATGAAGACTGCCTATTTCAGTAGGGTTCCAGCAAGAAACAGGCTTCACCCAAATGTTTCAAATGAAGAGAATTTGATGAAACAGTTACATATATTGAGTAGGGCTAAGGTAAGAAAAAGGGACAGGGAGGCACCCAGAGGATGTCAGCAGAAGGAAACTACTAGTACTCTCAAAATTCAAATGGACAAGGAGAGAGAATTGAATGATCTAACCCCAGTGAGAGCTGGAGCTATGGAGGAGGAGTCACCTGTAGACATGGAGAGTCACAGTCATAGCCAGATACATGGCAAGGATTCAGAAAAAGAAAGAGAAGAAATATAACAGCCTCTCTCTCTCTCTCTCTCTCTCTCTCTCTCTCTCTCTCTCTCTCTCTCTCTCTCTCTCTCTCTCTCTCTCTCCCTTCCCTCTCTCATTATCACTGTCTCTGAGTTGCCTGCTTGGTCCTCTGGTGTCCAAACCCAACTATCAGCCTTTTTGGCACATGAGCCTCACAGATGGAGTCCATGAAGCTCAGCCTCACAGGGAAAGAGCAGCAGTAAAAAGCTGAGAATGAATTTTGCGGACGTCAAGAGGAAATAGAAAATAATCAGCACAGCGCCTTAGAAAGCTTCGGCCTTATTTTGACTATTTTTCATTTCTGTTACTGGCTGACATATACATAATTTAGCTCTCCGATAAAACCAGATATCATCCATCCTTTAACTTCAAATGCACAAACCTATGAATTAAATTCAGCTATCCTTGTGAAATGAGATTTGACTAAAACAGTCTCTGAGTAACGTGTCCATGAGAATACAAATGGAGAATCTGCAGCATAAAATCAGTCTTCATCAACCAGAATAATTTTTAAAAATGAATGCATAGCTGTATCCTAGGTATGCCTCAATTTTAATCCAAGAATGATGAAGAGATGCCCCTTAGAAGCAACCAGAAGGGCTGGCGAAAGGTCTGTTTCTTTTTCTGTGAAATGAATGGACCCAAGGACCATTGATTATATTATAGGACTTGAAGAATCAGGCAAAATATAGACTATAGACTGATGAACATTTTATTCTGCATATAGTAATTAGGCTAAAGGAAAGTCTAAGTGTTGAAGATAGTCATAATTTTTGAAAACCTGTGATATATGAAACAAGTTAAGTCCTTTCGTCTCTCCCTCCCTCCCTCCCTTTCTTCTTTCCTTCCTCCCTTCCTCCCTTCCATCCTTCCTTCCTCCTTCCCTTCCTCCCACAAGCATTTCCTGGCTTTGTGATAGCTATTGGGAATATGAAGAGCTATGGCATTATGTGAAGTACATAACCTAAGCTGGAGGAGTGAAGGGATTCTTGAAGGATGTGAAATCTGTTCTGAAATTTGAAGATCATACAGAAGCTAACTGTGTGAAGAAGTGGGGTAGGTATACAGACCATGTGTAAAGAACAGAGAAGAGCCATGTTAGGTTTTAAAACCACTGCAAATTACCACCAAGCATCCCAGGAACCTTCAGGGTGGTGGTGGGAGCAATCAAGGGTGGAGGAATGGGGGGGCTCAGAGGGATCCATTTGATAAGCTTAAGAGCTTGGGTTTAAAACTAAAAGTATGAGAGTCACTGTGTGATTTATCACTCAAATTATGACAGTTTTGAGAGTGAGAGTTGGCACAATTAATAATAACCCTGGGACAAAAGGTATAAGCTGAGAGTGTCCTGGGTGAACCGGGATTTATGCTCACTTTGAGAGATACACTGAGGAATTTTAAGGAGATATGTGGCATTATCAGAATGACTCTTAGGAGAAACCACTTTGGACCATAGTGGAATAATCAGTAAGACAGATATTGAGGACCTGGGCCAAACCATGGGGAGTGGGGTTGGATACAGGGAGCTAGTTTTGAAAAATATAAATCAAGCAGCATTAACAGGACTGGATGTGGAGAGTGAGGAAGAAGTGTAGATGCCCCCAAGGTCACCTATGCAAGACAGCAGTCCCATATTCTTGATCAATAATAATTGTTTGATCCATATCACAACAACTAGAAAGGTTTTTCAATTACAATCAGATCATTTTCTTTCTTAAAATTTCTCAAGGATTTTCATTGTTTTTTTAGAATAAAACCCAACCTCTTTATGGCCCAAAGTCCCCATGGGGTCTGATGATGATGGCCTGACTCTCAGCTACACTGGATATCATCCTTACCTCATCCACTGACCTCTAGAAACTCAAGTCCCAATTCTGGGTCTTCAACATGCCAAGTTCTTTCCAGCCTTAGAAGTTTGGCACTTATCCTTCTCCCTGCCTGGGCTCCCCTTCTATGGGGTCTTCAAAGGGCTGGTTCATTCCTAGCTTCAAGTCTTCACAAGGTACACTCAGCAACAGTAGATGTTCCCTGACCCTCTGCCATGGGCCTCAGACCTTCCACTTGACACTAGGTTTATTCAGATGAGGAGCTCAGGTTAGTGGAAGTAGAAGTCATCAAATATGGACATTCTGATAAGTGGATAGTACCCAATCTATTCCCTAAATCACAGCACCAGAGTGATCCTTAAAACATAAGGAGCCAAATCCCCCAGGGACCTCCTTTTGCAATAAAAATAAAATGTAAAGTCCTCACCTTGGCCTTCAAGGCCCTCCATGGTCCGGCCTCTGGCTCCATCTCTGATGGCATGTCCTGCAGCTCTTGCCATCACATGGTGGATTGAATTGAACCTCCACCTGCATAGCATCTTATAGCATGTGAAACGTACAGAGGACTACAGACACAGTTCCTCCTCGCAAGAAATTTGCAACCTAATTGATAAGAGAAAACATCCACAGACCAAATTTAAATAAATATTTGTGATAACAAAATAGGAGAATTCAAAGAATACATAGAGGCCCCATTTGAATCAGTTGTTTTCATTTTTCCAACACTGTACCTTCTAACAGAACATCAAACAGGTATCAACTGGACGTACATGAGGCTCAAACTCACTCCGTTATTCAGCTTGTCTTTTAAGTGGCTGCACTCATGGGACAATAATGAATAGAAAAAAAGTGAAGAAAAGAAATTGAATAATTCATGAGCCATTTGCTCATTTATTCAAGCATCTACTGCGCTAAGGACTAAGCTGGATGCTCGGGGTCAGTGTTGATTAAACAGAATTGCACCTGCCGTGAAGGCTCCTCAGTCTGGTAGGGGAGGCAGCCATACCCTTCAGTGCTCCCAGACTTAGCTGTGCTGAGAGGGAAATAAGAAGGGGACATGGAGGGGCAGCAAAGCTTGTGGACATCCTGGATTCAGACAACCCAAGCTCATACCTGAGCACAGCTATTTACTACCTGTGTGATGTGCAGTAAACTTCTTAATCACTATGAATTTCAGTTTCCTTATCTGTAAATGAAGCTAACAAGATATCCTGGTTCCTAGCATGATTGTAACTACAAAACACATCAAAAGGTATAAAGTTCCTGGCAATACTAAGCTATTTGTATTAGTCTTTCTGTTTGCAGATGTCTGGAAACAACAAGAAGCTGCCTCTGTCTGCGGTGACTCTAGGAAGAGTAAGGAGATGTATTTCCAGACTTGGGAGAATATTTTGGGCAGACAGAGCATCATGAAAGAGAAGTGCCAAAGGGAAAAGTGCACTGGACAATGTGAAACAGGCAAGGATGGATGACTGTATCCAGGGGCTGCAATAGCAGGACAGCTGGCTTTTTAAGGGCTGGGAGAGGGTTGGAGGGAAAGCCATGGAAGACAGTCAGGGGGTGATCACTGGGGTGGGTGAGGGATTTACCGAGGCTGCAGTCAGGACACCTGGTTCAGAATGTTTCCCTTTAGAGCATTTAGTCCACCTGGAGTCTGTGGGGGCTGGGAGGGAGGAGGAGGGAGGTCAGGAAGGACCCGGTCAGGAGCCTCTAGGTGCCTGGGTGGCAGGTGAGGGGAGCTGGGCAGGGAACAGTTGGGGCAAAGTCCTCTGATGTACAAGAGTGTTTAATTTTGAGGAGATCCCATTTGTCTATTTGTTCTTTGGTTGCTCGTGCCTTGGGTGTAAGGTCTAAGAAACCACCTCCTATCCCAAGATCTTTAAGATATTACCCTGCATTTTCTTGTAATAGTTTTATGGTCGGTGCTAATGTTTAGGTCTTTGATCCACTTTGAGTTAATTTTGGTATAAGGTGTGAGATGGACATCCTCTTTCATTCTTTTGGAAATGGATACCCAGTTCTCCAAACACCATTTATTGAACAAGCTGCTCTTTCCCAGTTGCTTCGGCTTCACTGCCTTATCAAAGATCAGTTGTCCGTAGATGCGAGGGTCTACTTCTGAACACTCAGTTCGATTCCATTGATCAGTATATCTGTCCTTATGCCAGTACCATGCTGTTTTGAGCACTGTAGCTTTGTAATATGCTTCAGATTCAGGTAGTGTGAGTCCTCCCACTTCATTCCTCCTTCTCAAGATATTTTTGGTTATTCGGGGCACCTTACCCTTCCAAATAAATTTAGTTATTGGTTTTTCTATTTCTGTAAAGTAAGTTGTTGGGATTTGAATTGGTATTGCATTGAATCTGTAGATCAGTTTAGGTAAAATTGTCATCTTAACTATATTTAGTCTTCCAATCCATGAACATGGTATGTTCTTCCATTTTTTTCAGGTCTTGTTCAATTTCTTTTAGCAGTTTCTTATAGTTTTCTATGTAAAGGTCTTTTGTGTCCTTGGTTAAGTTTATTCCTAAATACTTGATTCTTTTGATTGCTATTGTAAATGGGATTTTTTTCTTGATTTCCTCCTCTTGTTGCACATTACTTGTGTATAGGAACACCACAGATTTTTGCATGTTGATCTTGTAGCCTGCTACTTTGCTGTATTCATTGACTAGTTCTAGTAGCTTTGCTGTAGATTTTTCTGGATTTCCTACATATAGAATCATGTCATCTGCAAATAGTGAAAGTTTTACTTCTTCCTTTCCAATTTGGATGCCTTTTATTTCTTTTTCTTGCCTAATTGCTCTAGCTAGAACTTCCAGCACAATGTTGAATAACAATGGTGATAGTGGGCATCCCTGTCTTGTTCCTGATCTTAGAGGAAAAGCTTTCAGTCTCTCCCCATTGAGTGTGATGTTAGCTGTGGGTTTTTCATATATTGCCTTTATCATATTGAAAAAGTTCCCTTCTATTCCTATCCTTTGAAGTGTTTTCATCAGGAAAGGATGTTGAATTTTGTCAAATGCCTTTTCTGAATCAATCGAGATGATCACGTGGTTCTTCTGCTTTGATTTATTGATGTGGTGTATTACAATAATTGATTTTCTTGTGTTGAACCAGCCTTGCATACCTGGGATAAATCCCACCTGGTCATGGTGTATAATTCTTTTAATATGCTGCTGGATTTTAATATGCAGCTGTAAGACAGAACAAAGACATGGATCATGTAATAATGTGGATGAACCTTGAGGACATTATGTTGAGTGAAGTTAGCCAGAAACAAAAGGACAGATTCTGTATGGTCTCACTAATATGAACAGACATTAATGAACAAACTTTGGGAGTTAAAAGCTTACAACACAGGCGACCAGGAGAAAGAGGGCAGAGATCAGCCATTTGATGCTGAAGGACTACAGAATGTTTAGGATTGATTGCATAGATCCAGAAATAGATAGCATAATACTGTGTGATGGTAGCACAGTATCGTAAGTACACTGAACAAAGATGTCTGTGAGTAAAGCTGAAAGAGGTGGGATAGGAGAATGTATGACACCAGTGGTAAAGATAGATGATAAAGACTGGGACTGTATAACGTGGCAAAAACTGGAGTGGCCAATGACTGTTACTACATATACAAATATAAAAATGTTTTTGCATGTGGGAAAGCAAATGAATGTCAACCATGTAGAAATTTGCAAAGGGGATGGTATTCAGGAAAAAACATAATCAAAACAAACTGGAGTCTATGGTCAACAGTAACATTGCAATATACCTCCATTAAATGTAACAAAGGCAATATGCCAATGCTAAATGTATATGAGAGGGGGATATAGGGGAGGAATATGGGATTCTTGGTAGTGGTGTTATTTGCTGTCCTTACTAGTATATTGTATTGTATGACATGTTATTTTTCTTCTTATCGTTTTTTTCTTATTGCTAAAAAAAAAAAAACAATTTTTCTTGTAGTAATCAATATGTTCAAGTGCTGATTGTGGTGATAAATGTACAACTTTATGATGATACCATGAACAACTGATTGTACACTGTGGATAAATGTATGGTATGTGAATATAACTATAAAATTGTAGGAAAATATATATATAGGAGTAAAAGTGTTGGAGAAAACATGGTGAGAGGGATGATGCCTCACCAATATGGACTAACTGCAATGTGTAAACTCAGAATTGAATCTTAGAACATAGCCTAACGTGGACATAATAATTGCAATAGTCCCTAGATTGTAAGCTCTTACAGCAGTTAACTCTATCCCTGAATTGTAATGCCTGTCTCTAAACTTTGAGATGCTCATCCCCTAGTGTGTAACCTGATTGATCTCTGAAACAATACATATCTCTGAGACACCTAAAACTCAGAGCTAGAACTTGGCAGATATGAATGTCAGTATTAGTGCATACAGCCACTGTCAAAACAAAAAAAAAAAAAAAGTTGAAACAGAGCCCAGACTTCAATTAGTGATATGAATGAAGCAGGTCTGGTTAAGACGAGGGCAAGCCAGGCCAAAGGGTAAAGGTTGAAACTGATTGTGTTTTAAAACTTCAACTTCCATATGAGACCAAGGGAATGGATATCTATTTGGTACAGGATCTAAATTTTCTAAATGGTACAACTCTACAGTCGATTTGTTCAAACACCACAATTGCATGGAACTTTGAATAGGAAGTGAGATACAGTAGGTTAGTACAGGCTGGAGTGAAATAGTGACACATCCCAGAGTAATTTGGGCAGATAATAAAAAATATATTTACAGCCTCCCCCTCCCCAGCCCTAAGGATCTGGGGGAAGGTGCGGATGTGTTGGACATCCTCACTTGGGCTGGTGTTGATGTTGTCACAAACATTGGGACTGGAGGTTTGATGTGCTGAGCCCTCGAGCATGGGACTTGCCCTTATGAAGCTCATTACCACAAAGGAGAGTCTAAACTTGTATGTAATGGTTCCTAAGAGTCTCCCCCTGAGTACCTCTTTGTTGCTCAGATGTGGCCCTCTCTCTCTCTAACTGAGCCATCTCAACAGGTGAACTCGCTGCCCTTCCCCCTACGTGGGACCCGACTCCCAGGGGTGTAAATCTCCCTGGCAATGCAGAATATGACTCCTTGGGATGAATGTGGACCCGGCATCGTGGGACTGAGAGTATCTTCTTGACCAAAAGGGGGATGCAAAATGAGACGAAATAGTTTCAGTGGCTGAGAAATTTCAAATGGAGTCGAGAGGTCACTCTGGTGGACATTCTTATGCACTATATAGATAACACCTCTTAGGCTTTAATGTATTGGAATAGCTAGAAGTAAATACCTGAAACTACCAAACTCCAACCCAGCAGTCTGGACTCCTGAAGACAATTATATAATAATGTAGATTACAAGGGGTGACAGTGTGATTGTGAAGACCTTGTGGATCACACCCCCTTTATCTAGTGTATGGATGAGTAGAAAAATGGGGATAAAAACTAAAGGACAAATGGGGTGGGATGGGGGAATCATTTGGGTGTTCTTTTTTCACTTTTATTTTTTATTCTTGTTCTGGTTCCTTCTGATGTAAGGAAAATGTTCAGAGATAGATTGTGGTGATGAACGCATAACTATGTTATCATACTGTGGATAGTGGATTGTATACCATGGATGATTGTATGGTGTGTGAATGTATTTCAATAAAACTGAATTTAATAAAAAAAAAAAAAAGAGTAAAGACAGGATGAGTAGAGACTGCTTCAGCGCATGATGATTTCTAACCGTTGAATTTTTTATGGCATTATAACTTTCACTTACATAAAATGCAAAGGAGGGGATCTAGATATGGCTGAAGATGAAGTTCTTTTAAAATAGCATATCAAGGTGTAAAAACTCAGTTACTTTATCATCAGGAATGTTCCTAACTGTTATTACCTCAGCACTGAATCTTGCCCAGTTCCTTGTTCTTTGCCTCTACTTTGGCAAAGCCTGGTGGTAGAGTGAGGAAAATAATGAAATTGAGGGATGGAAAGTTTTCTGGGTTGCAAATTTCCTAATAATTTTCAAAAGCTGAAAGTTTCACTATCTGAAAATTTATTAAAGAAATATTTAGCATATTTTTCTCTAATTAGCATAATTTTTATTAGCAAAATTTTCTCAATAATAATTGAGAAGGTCTCTCTAAGCACAACAGAAAAGACAGAAAAGTTGAGGAACTGATTCATATGATCCCATGGAAATGAAAAAGTATATATTGTAGCAAAAGAAGATTCAAAATGAGCCAGAAAAACCTTCAAATACCAAAAAGTCTATCTGGAGGACAACTTGACCAGGAAAAATAGTCACAAGCCATATGGCAGATTAAAAGTTGATGTTTTTAATAAATTAATCACTATCATATATCAAAAAAAAAGAAGACATAATGCAGGATAAGCAACACTGATCCTTCACTTGACTCCTATTAGATGGGCAAATACTGAGATGCTGGCTAATGCCAAGTGTTGGTGTGGAGGTGGGGATGTAGGAAACCTCAGGCACCACTAGTGAAAAGCGGTTGGTGCAGCCATGCTCAATAGAACTCGGGTGGTATTTGGTGCAATCCAATATGAACACATTCTATGATCCAGCAACTCTACTTTAGGTAAACATTGCAAATAAATACTCACACAAAAAGGTAAGGGATCATGTTCAGTGTATTCAATACAACACCATTGTGACAACAAGAAGTGAAAGCAGTCTGCAAGAGAGAGAATGTGGTGGGTGCAGACCACAGAGCTCGAGCCAGCAGTGAAAAGCAACAGACTGTATGTGCATGAAGCTATCAAGATAGCTTATAAAAACAAAGACGTGTGCTAAAAATCCCATCAAGAAATTGTGTGTGTGCGCAAACATGTTAATATATGTCCATAAATAAATATATATATTTATATGATGTGTTTATATATGGAACATAATGAAACCTTTAATATCATATCTTCTATATAAATATATATATATAAAACACAAAACAATAATTCACATTTTATGCAATGGCTATAATAAAGGATATATTAAACATGTTAAAATGATTGCTGAGTGAGGATGGATAGAGGTAAGAAAGAGGATAAAAGGGAATAAAATGTATTAACAATGCTGGGGCTCAAAGTGAGGAGTATGATTAACTCAACTTTCTGTAGCAGAGGTCCAATAAACATAAATAGACAATAAGTAATATGATATAATAGCTAGTTAGAAAAATAAGAAATACATATGGTCAATAAAAATACAAAAACTTACTTAAGTTCACCAGCAATAGCTGAGCAGGGTCAGCTGGGCAGTGACTGAAATACAGCAGCTCACCCAGCTCACTGCACAATGAGCCTATAAGGTTCTTAGCTGTGAGCCAATTGCTTTCATACTCACCACAAAGGTGCATGTGTAAACACTGCTGATTCTCCAATCCAACCAGAACTTCCAATCCCCTTCTCTCATACTCTCTCTCCACATTATCAGCCTCCCTTACCTATGGAGCTGCCAATTTGAACCAGTTCTGATCAATAAGATGCAAAGAGATTTCTGAAAATGTTCTTGCTTTCCTGAGAGAATACAAAGAAAAGTTTTTAGCTTTACTCCTTTCTTTTACTGCTTTGATGGTAGATGTGATTCCTGGAACTCTGGTAGCTATCTTATCACTATGAGGTAACAGGCATGTAAAGGAAAAGCCAACACCTAAGGGCAGGAAATCATATGACACAAAAAAGCCTAGATCTGTGAATTACTGAACCAATACCAGCAGCAGTCTATATCCAGACTTATAAGAGGAAATTGTGATGATTAATTTCATTTGTCTACCTGCCTATGTTGTGGTATCCAATTGTTTGGTCAAGCACTGGCCTGATCATTACTGTGAGGGTATTTCGCTGATGGATTAGTATCTATGTAGTTTACATCTACAGATAATTGTATCTACAATCAACAAGGAAATTGCCCTCAGCAAGGAGTGATGGCTCCTCATCCAATGACTTGGAGGTCTTAAAGCCAGACTTGAGGATTTCAGACGTCAGAAAGAAAACTTCCTGTCTCTAATTCAGCCAGCTAGCTTCTCTCAGGGAATTGAACTTCATCTTCATAGGGGTTTCCAGTATGTGGCTGCCCTACAGAATTTGGACTTGCCAGTCCCCACGGTCATGTAAGCCAATTTCTGTTGGTTCTGTTTCTCTGGAGAGCTCTGACTAACACAGAAAACACATCCCCATTTATCTAAGATACAGTTAGTTAGGTATTCTGTTCCTTTGCAACAAATCTAAAGAAGAGACTTGGACATGTGCCCCCACGGAATACTGAGAGACAGGTGGTTACAAGTAAGAGAAAATGTCAGGAATGGAAAGAGGATCTTCTGAGAAGGGAGCTTATTTGTTATCTCAGGGCACTCTTACATTATTGTGTATGAATAGCTTATGAATAGCTTATTTGGCCAGAACTGCCTCTATTAAGAGATGATTATATTTTACCTAGAAACCATGGGCAGATACTGGGAAAAAAAGAGAAACATAAACAATGGGAAAAGGAAAAT
The DNA here is from genome assembly GCF_015220235.1 of Choloepus didactylus. Taxonomy (NCBI): domain Eukaryota; kingdom Metazoa; phylum Chordata; class Mammalia; order Pilosa; family Megalonychidae; genus Choloepus; species Choloepus didactylus. The sequence goes on from NC_051316.1 coordinate 120,144,364, forward strand.
TATACATCTAAAGAAAAATTAATTTAGGAAACAGTAAAAATTTTATGTAAGAATTCTCCTTGATCTGAAATATTATTTTTTAAAAAAATCATCAATCTGTGAAAAAATTTCAAAAGAAGAGATACAAGAGAACAAAAAGAGGTGTTAAAACATCACCAGCATATGGAAATGAGCTAGTGGAACTCAAAAAAGAAATGGAAGATAAAATAAAATCATTACTAATATGAAAGATACTTTCAAAGCAATATAAAGCAAAACTAATACAGTCTAAATACCAGTTAGGTACATATAAAGGACTGATTTGGAAAGTAAATACTCAAAAGAAAATGTAAACAATAAACAATACAAAATTGATTAGACAGGTGATAGAAATCGGAAAGCAGTGGCCTGGGAAGAGGAGAATTGACCAGATGGGGTCATGGTGAAATTTCTGGGGTGATAGAAATATTCCATATATATTTTTTTTTATGGAGGTTACATGAGCGTATACATTTATCATAAATAAACAAACTGAACACCTAAGATGTGTGCATTTCATGCTAATTATATGCCAATTAGATGTCAATTAAAATCATACAAAGGCGATTAGAGAAAATAGTAGGTATGGAGGACAGAAAAAGATCACAGAATTACAGCTCTGAATAATAGTAGACTACAAGAAGAATAGACAAAATATTAAAAACTGTCATAGAAAAAAGTTTTCCATAATAAAAGAAGACCAGAATGTGTACACAAATAGAATGACCATGTCCAGATGAGAAAGACATATATCCTAGTTAGAGCTATTAATAAGGATAAAGACAAAATATCCTATGAGGGCTTTACATTTTTGAACACTTTCTTAAAAATAAATCTAAATTCAAATAAGCAATTAAAATCAAAACTGAAGAATTGCTAGGACATATAATTTTTAAAACATACTTATATTAAGACAAATGAGATATGGCTGAAACTGGATTGAGAGAAAACTTTCATCACCTTCAACATCTTACCAAGAACAGAAACAATTAAAATTAGGAAGTATGCATTCAGCTCAATTAGTAAAACCAAATAAACAAATAAGCCAGGAAAAGCAGAGAAAAAAGAGGAAAAAGAAAAATGAAGATAAAAGCAGTGTTAAGGAATTGAGAAACCAATCACCAAAAACAATACATAAATTCAGATCTCATTAAAAATAATTTAAAAAAACAGACAAACCAGTAGCTGCTTTAACCAAGAAAAAGTAAAGTGCTAACACAAAGAATAGAGATGAAAATGGAAAGATCATTATAGCTACAGAGGAATCTTTAAAATAATTTTTAGAGAAGAATTTGCTCAAATCTATTTAAACAGATTTTTTAAATGCAAATAAAATAGGTGATATTCCAAGTAATATAATTGGGCAAAATAAACTCCAGAAAAAAGAAAAGAGTTTAAATGTCTTTAAATATGCCAGTGGTGCCAAAATAGTTATTTCAGTGCTGCTGTGTCAAACCAGCTCTTACTGCAGGAAACATTCTTTACCTTCTTTCTCCCATTATGCTTTTTTTCCTATGAATATTTTTTTGTCAAAATGAATGTTTCATTTCTATTTTTTTCTTTGTATATTTTTAAATAATTAAATCAGCTTTTGTCAGATTACTTTAAATGAGTGTTTTATAAGGAGCAAATTATTTCTGGTCTCTTTTCCTTTTAATCAACCTGGGAATTTTTATTTTTATAGAGATTTTCAGACTGTTTTTTACCATTATCAAAGATAATTGACAACAAATGTTTACTGCCTTTATTTGCTCTGCAAAGCTCTTCAAATGCATTACACCAGTTCACTTCCCAAACTTCACTGTGAGGCATTACTCTCAGCACATTCCATTGGTTCTGAGATGCACATCACGATTTTCAAAGAAATTGAAATTGTGATGGCTTTTACAGTAAATGACATCTTACAATTATAATAAGCAGATAATCTTTCTTTTTTATGGTACACAAAAATGGTGCCACTTATAATCAATGACATCTTGGATTAATGGAAATACATTATAACCATTTCGCTGGTGAAATAATAGGCTTAATAGCTTTAGCAATATGTCCAAGATCAGGCTGATGTTGAGTGGCAGAGTCAGGATTCCAGCACATTTCAGCCTCACACCACTTCCCAACAGCGTTGCCCTCACAACTGAAATACTTTGTCCTCTATCATCTCATAGTTAACTATCTGTTATGCTTTCTTGCTGTATCATCAATTTTCTATATTTTCTTCTGTTGGTTATGATTGTTTTACTTATATTCTCTCCATCAGTTTGGGAGTTACTCATCTTGTTTGTCATGTCCATTGAACTAAATAAATCATATTCAATATATGTTTACTGGGCACTTATTATGTGCCAGGTTTTAAGAAAGGACTAAAAGTTAACTAATAAAGAGTTAAATAACTTCTTAGAGTGATTGGAATGATTTAAAAATGTAAGCTCATGCAATCAAAACGGGCACATCAATCTCTCTCTAAACAGGATTTTATGCTCCCATACACATGTCTAATTTTACCCCCTTGCAACCAAACATTTTTAAACCAAACAGCTGCTGCTTTGTTGAAGGAAAGTTGCTGAGTTGATCCATGGAGCACACAATTGGCATCTATGCATGCTAAATTGTTATTTCATGTACACCACCTGCCGTGTCACTGCCAAGGTTCTGAATTTGAAACTAAGAACCATGTATTCAGGCTCATGAAGAGTTTTTGCTATGATGGACACCTGTAGAGGTCTGGGCTCCGCATTCCACTGATTCATCACTTCTCATGCTTTTTGTTATAATTTCTGTAGTTGTGAGTTTTTAAATATTTTATTCTTACCAACTTTGGTAAATGGCTCAATTTGCAACTAAAATATATTTTTGGATGGTGGCTGGAGGAGGCACTCGCAACAGAAATTATACATGGAAATGACTTCTGAGTTGTGCAATCCTTTATCCAAACAGGATGGAAAAATGCTGTGGCACTGCACAAAAATTTCTCTGGTCCACTTTAGACAAAAAAGAGATACATCACTTAGTTCTCATATTTTATTAGTGTTGGCAAAGTCCAATTTTAAACTTTACTTGAAACTATATTGGGTTTGCTTCTTTCTCTGTCTGTGACTGTTTTTTTTCCCCCAATGCATCTTTGTTTACTTAGATTATTAATAAGCACAATTTTTAAGCCAACTGCATAAGGAACCATGTATCTTTTCCCCTCTCTAGCTAAAATTGGATGGGGGTAATTACTAGCTCAGGTCCCTTAAAACAGAGGAAAAAATATGTTATGCAAGTTACAGTTTTGAGTATGGAGTGTGATAATTTGGGCAGCCTGAAATTGGGCTATTTCATGTAAATGAACCATGAGAGCCTGCCAGAGCCTGATTGGAAGACAGCCAGGGGATCAACAAGAAGGCCTTCTCTGAGCATCTTATCCAAAATAGCACACTTATCACTCTCTAGCCCCTTATTTGATTTATTTTTCTTTATAGTACTTACATTGTCTTTATTCTTTTATTGTTTATATGTTTTTATTCATTTATTCATTTATGTGTACTGTCTGTTTTCTTCCACCAGAAAAGTTAAAGAGGCATCAGGGCATGATAGATTAAGAGAGTTGTGGCACCTTGGAGTTATGTATCCTAGAAAAACATGTTCTTAATCTTAATCTGGTCCTGTGGGTATAAATCCATGATAAATAAGACCTTTGGATGAGGTTACTTCAGTTAAAGTGTGGCCCAACTGAATCAGGATGGATCTTGATCCCATTGCTTGAGTCCTTCATAAGCAGTATGGAATTCAGACACAGAGAGAGAAAATGACGGGAGAAGCTGGAAGCCAGTGGAACCTGGAGAAGCCACTAGAGGCCGCCATGTGCATTGCCATGTGACAGAAAAGCCAAGGACCAAGGATCACCTGCAGCCAGCCCCCAAATGCCACAGTCCTTCTGGATGAAAGCAGCACCTGGATGATGCCTTGATTTTGGACTTCTCCTAGTCTCAAAACTATAAGCCAATAAATTCCCCTTGTTTAAGTCAATCCATTGCATGGTATTTGTTTTAGCAGCCAGGAAACAAAAACAGTATCATAACCATTTTTCCACTGTTTTACTACAGATTTTTTTATAATATCCAGTGATTACATCAGGAAGTATCAATTAGGGAAAGAAAAAGAGTGTATATTATGGGGTCACATAAAATTAATGAGATTTTATTAGGCAATTTTTAGTCTCTTACTCTGTACTAGATATGTATTCATCATTAACAAAAAGATCCATCCATATAACCAATGTACACCTAGGAAAGTCTAGAATAAAATAATAGTTCTTAAGTATAACTTAAAGGTCAGAAAACACAAAGGTCAAAATCTAAGAACTGCATATTATGTTTTCCTAGTTCAAAAGTGGTAAAAGTTAAAATCAAAGAAATAATACAGCCTGGAGAAATAATGGTGAGAGAAAGGGGATCAGGACAGTTCAAGGGGTCTGTGAAGGGACAGAGAATGAACAATAAATATTTCCATTTATTTTCAAGGCAAAGACACCATTAATTTGACAAATGGCTGGTTCATGGTCATGCTGTTGATCACATATATTTATAGTGTCAGAAAGATGTGGTGTGCCCGTGAGGAAGCTCTGGTTAGCAAACAAAGACAGGAAAATAAATGAAAAATTGTCTTGAAAGTTTCCAAGATAATGGGGAATGAGAACGCATAAACATTTGCCGCCCCCTGACGCTCCCTAGCCCTTGAATGTCAAAATCAAAAGAGTTAAATTATCTAAGAGCACCATCAGCACCCAATGTCACTCATTTCTAGGGGAAAGTTGTAGGAGTCTAAGTCCATTAAAAAGATTGTGTCCACTGCATTTGATGACTACTTCTCCAGACCTAAAATGTATTTCCCTGGACTAGAGGTTGGAAGGCATAGGGCAAAAGACAAAGTGGATTGGGGGATCTGGGAAAGAGGGGAGCCAAGCCTAGTGTTAGGAATGTGGCGAGATCTGAGAGAGAAATGACTGCATGACACACACAGGCAGGTGGGCCGTATGTAGTCTTGTAGAATAATGTTCCATGTCCTTAGCATGAAACTGAAATGGCAGATAAGGAGAAAAGGCCCCTGTGTAAAGCTTTGCTTGAGTAAGCTACGTGGAAGCCGAGTCATCCACAGCAGACTATCCAGTCTTCGCTGGAGCTCTACCCACACTCTGGGGTGCTGGCTGTGGCCGTGTCTTCAGCAGCAGCTGGCAGCTAGCTCAGGGAACTCCCAGAAAAGATTCCATGCTTGACTCTTCCCTGAGACTTTGTCAAGTCCTCATCTGAGTAAAGCTAGCTGGATGCTCCGCCACCATATGTACAATGTCCAACAATAGCCACAAGCTAGGAAAAATGATGCAAGCCCTGGGGTCCCAGAGAATGGTGAAGGAAGTGCTTTCTGTGGAGGCAGGACTGAATAAATACCCCAGTCACATTTTTATAGGATCAGATACATGCTAAGTTCTTCTATAAATTGTTCTGATTATCATCATCATCACACTCAGTGTTTGTTACTTACCATTTTGGGAAAAAGTAATTTTTAAAATAACTCCTTAAAGTATTGTGATGGAGAAATACACAAACCAGTTGAACTCATGGCCAAGACACTGATTCTCAATAGCCAATATTGTGCCACACATGGCAGGGTTCTGGCTGACTGTTAGCACATTATAGAGCTAATATGCAAAGATTCATTTTCCTGGGCTTGGTTAATATTTGCATTGTACTTCTGGGAAACATTTAATATTTCAGTTGGCCAAATATTGTTTCTTTGTATGTGTTTTATTCTCTTTTCTTCTTTACGAATATAATGGTGATCTTACTGCCACATCTGTCACCACAATTTCACCCCAGGATTGGTCTTGATGATCTCCTTGGCTTGCAGTTGTCCACTTTATCCTTTACTGACCCAAATGTTCTGAATGGCTCTTTATTTTTTTAAATTCAGCTTTATTGAGATATAGTCACATACCATACAGTCATCCACAGTGTACAATCAGTTGTTCACAGTACCATCATATAGTTGTGCATTCATCACCAAAGTCAGTTTTTGAACATTTTCATTACTCCAAAAAAATAAAAGTAAGAATAAAAATACAAGTAAAAGAGAACACTCAAAACATACCATCCCCCCATTCCTTCCATTATTCATTTAATGTTTGTCCCCATTTTTCTACTCATCTGTCCATCCACTGGATAAAGGGAGTGTGAGCCACAAGGTTTTCATAGTCACACAGTCACACCGTGTAAGCTACATAGTTATGCAATCGTCCTCAAGAACCAAGGCTACTGGGCTGCAGTTCAACAGTCCCAGATATTTCCCTCTTTCACTGAGTGGCTCTTAACTAAAGAGACAGCGTTCTTCATTCATTCATCCATTCAACCAATATTTATTACATACCTGTCCTGATGGAACTTAGAGCCTAGTGAGAGATAGAGATTAATTAATCAAATTAATTATCATATAATTAAATTATTATATAAACTAATGTAAAAATGTTAAAGGTGATAAACCATACGAAATGAAGGCTCTGGCACTGCAGGACATATCAGAGGTCTTCTGCCCAGGTGGGGGGCAGGGAGTGGTCTTCATTAAAGGCTTTCCTGAGAAGAGACGTTTATGCTGAGATGAGAAGGATGACTATGAGTTTATCGGATGAGAGGTGGGGAGGAGAGGAGAGGGGATAGAGAATAGCATTTGAGGACTAATACTTTCTAGACTGCAGCATGATTTACTAGCAATAGACAATGGAATTTTTATACTGCTGATTTTCATTAATTTATTCATCATAAATTTACTGTGCACTTATTGTATGATAGACCCTTTGCAATATGCTTGGAATACAATGATGAACAAAGAGGTATTTCCTCGGCTGTTTGTTTATGCAATTATTTATTCATTTAGCCTGTGGTATAGTCAAAGAGAGAATCATTAATAAAGTAATTACAAGATAAATATAAAATCTGAAATGCAGTTTTGTAATAGATACAAGATGCTTTTGTAGCATATCTTAGGAGGAAAGCTTCCCTGAGAATGATATTCTTAAACTGAGAGCTGAAGGATGAGTAGGCATTAACTAAGCCAGGATGGGAGGGAATTAATTTCAAAATGAAATCACAGAAGGCCAGTGTTGTTACAGAAAAGAGAATCAGAAAAACAAGTTGAGGATGGAGAAGTAATTAGAGGCCAAGCCATCCAGGGCCTTAGAAGCAGGAGGTGTCATAAGTAGATGCCCAGAACTACAGTGGCTGGCAGCTCTGGCTCCCTGTGTCCTCTCTCCATACATTTACTATTCAACCAAAAACTTACGGAAACCAGGAGACAAGACAACATCAAAAACCAAAGAGTAAGCAGACAGTAGAAAATCACTCACAGAAGACATAGATTTTCAAATAGCAGTAATCAATACGTTCCATAAACTAGGTTCATAATTGAGTTATACTATCTGCTGCCTCTAATAATATGCTTGGTGAGGTGGAGGGGCTCTTCTAGAATGAGCTTCCATGTTGCCTTTAGGGAGAGAGGACAAGCAGACAGGCCTGAAGTGTAAACAGGAGGGCCCTGACTTCCTTCACTTCAGTACTTTGTTGTCACCGTCTTGTAACATTGGGGTAAATTATCTAACTTCCTTGAGAGCTGGGCCCATGTCTGTGCCCTCACAGTGTGCCCCTAGTATCTGGTGGTTAGCCCTAGTTGTCCCTCAACACCATCTGGGGAAATGAATGAGTCGTAGTGATCAGGAGGGATATTTGAGAGTTAGGACCCCCACCCAGCATGTTCCGAGGGTATGGCCACCGCAGGGGCCTGAGGGATGTTCTTTTCCCTAGGCACATGGGCCTGGACCTATCAGAGATGTGGCTCTCTTTTCCTGCTGGAACTCTATGGAGTCAGCAGTTGTCATAATACTGACTTCTTTTCCTGTTGATTGCTTGGCCTTGGGCAAATCACTTAATTCCCAGATCTCATGTCATTTACCAGGATGCCTACTAAAGTAGTTTCCTTTGATTGTTGTCACAAATTACCACAAACTTGGTGACTTAAAACAACACAAAATTTCTCCTTATAGTTCTAAAGTCCAAGAGTCCAAAATCACTTCCACTGAAATGAAGTCAAGGTGTCACCAGGGCTGGTTCCTTCTGGAAGCTCTATGGGAGAATCCATTTGCTTGCCTTTCTCGCTTTTGGAGGCTGCTGTATTCCTTGGTGCATGAGCCCTTCTTGAATCACTGCTGCCTCTTGCTTCTCTGATCACATCTCTCACTAGCTCTTCTGTAGTAAAATCTCCCTCTGCCTCCTTCTTATGAGTGTACTTGTGATTACATTTAAGACCCACCCAGACATTCTAGGGTAAGCTCCTCATCTTAAGATCCTCAACTTAATCACATCTGCAAAGCCCCTTTAGCCAATAAAGTGAAATTCACAGGTTCCACGCATGGGGATCTGGATCTCTTTGGGGGCCATTATTCAGCCTAGAAGGAACCAGTGAAGCCCTTCCTACAGTTCCAGAGTTAAGCTGGCCTGGGACTCTGCTGCAGTTGCCCCATGGCTTTGTGAGGACCTGCCCAATTTCATGGAGCAGCTCTGGGTCCTGGAAGTGTCAGGCCTGGTCAGAAGGACAGTGAGACCTCAAGGCTTCACCACCACTAACTCGAGGGGTCAGTATTTCAAGCTCTTTCTGCAGACCCAATATCTACAGTGTGGATGGTGCAGAGCTGTAGGGCTGCCCTTCCTGAGGCCAGGCCATGGTGAGGCCTCCAGTCCACAGGAAAGAGCTTTGCATTGGACAGAAAGTCTAGGCCTTCAAAACTCAGGTACTGATACAGTCGTGCTTTGATTGCGGGTCTAGGAAGTGTCGGGTCCTGGGTTAGATGGGAATTGTGGCTATGATGGTTTTCAGAGGTGGAAGGAGATACTTTTGTTTTTTTTTTAGGTTTTTCCCCCATTATAAAACATTATATGATCTGGAAAATATAGACAAGCAGGAAGAAAAACTTCAAAGACTCAAAACCTCTAAAAAATTATTAACATTTTGATACATTTTTCCAGACTTTGCTATGCATAGTTTCACATTGTTTAATATATATATATTTAAAACTAGAAAAACAGTTGACATTTTATTGTCAACATTTTCTACATTACTATAAACTCTTCCTAAACATCATTTTAATGTTTATAATTTTCTATCCAGCAGATATATCCTGTTAATTTAAACATTCCCTTCACATTTAGCTAGTTTTCAATTTTTTGATAATACTTTGCTTTACATCTTGGCATATTATTCTCCTAAATTAAAAAATGTCTTATTCCTCAAAGCATACCTCTTTTCCTGACTTTCAGATTATTTCCTAACCCAAGGTTCTGCCCATGGGTTCTTGCTCTTCTCTTTCTATGTTCTTTCTTTATGTTCATTCACATGGCTTGTTATTTCAGCATTGACTTCTCCTCAGAGCATTAGATTCATAAATTATCTATTTTTTCTAAACATTGATTTCCCGCAGTGACCCCAAACCTAAAATCTTCCTCTGTCCCATATGACCCTCCTCTTGTATTCCACGCATCAGTTATTCACAGTCATAGACACAGGACCTTCCCACACTCTTCCCAGCCCATCCTTCCCTTGACTAGTAAATAACCAAGTTTTCCTGATTACATCAGCTTCTTTCAAATCTTTCCTCACATTTCTCACTCCCATCCTGGTGGTGGAAGCTGCATCATCTCTCATCTAAACCATTCAGTAGCCTCCTAACTGGTCTGACTTCTCAGCTTTGCTTCTGTAAATTCTTTCCCCTTGCTAATACTAGAATCATCTATAAAATGACCACGACACTCTCCTGCTTGACATTCTCGAGTGATTCTTTGTTGCTTCCCCTGCTCTGCACTTTTTACTCGAGTGATAAAGAAAGGCTCGTAGTTTCCTCTGAGTCCCCCATGCTGCTCAGTGCTTCCGTGTCTACCCACTGTGATTGCTCTGTCTGCAATTTCCTCACGGATTCTTTCTACCTGGCTGATTTTTAACTGTCCCTCTAGCCTTCATTTGGGCATCATCTCTTGAAGGAAATCCACTCTGAAGTTCCAGATTGGGGGAAAAGCCCCTCCTCCATGCTCTGTATAGGCTTTAATCTGTATTTTTACACTTACTTATTTTACTGGAATTATCTATTTGAATGTATGGTTCCCTGTAGTAATAAGAAATTTTTTGTATGCAAGTGATAGGAGTCAAACTCAAATCAGCCAAGAGAAAAAAAAATCATTCATTTTCTCACATAACCAGGGAAACCCAGGGATATACTTAGAGCTTCAGGCCCTACTGGGTGCAGAGAATCAAATCAGGCCCTTAAGATTTGATGTCATTCCATTTCTGTTTGTTTTATCCCTCTTGGCTTAATTCCTCAGACCATGCAGGTCCTTTTCCATAGAGGGCAAGACGGCCATGAGTAGCTCAGACTCACACTCCCCAACTGAGGAACTCAGAGGAAAGACAATTTTATCCCCCAATAGCCATTTGTCAATCTCCAGTAATGTCTTAGAAGGGTCATATGTCAGTCTCTGACCCAAAGACCATGGCCAAAGGAGGAGTCTCATGATGGGCTGGACAGGGTTGAGAACCCACCTCTGTGGTGAGGAGGTGGTGACTGACAGTCACCCTCACAACATGAGTGGGGCAGAATTCCTCACAGACCAGGTGAGCGGGCTGGGAAGGTGTGCTAGGCATGCAAATGCTGCAGCTCTCACAGGCCTGCACACTCTCCCCACAGACTCTAAGCTCCTTCCATCAGGGGCTGTGCCTTCAAAATTAATTTTTAACTACACAAGTAATACATTATGTGTTAGTCGAGGTTCTTCAGAAACAGGACAGAATATATTTGGAAATATTAAGTGATTCATTATAGGAATAGGTTCACATGACCATGGGGACCTACAAGTCTGAATTCCACAGGATAGGCTGCAAGTTGGAAACTCCAAAGGAGGTGAAGTTAAATTCTCCAGTAGAAGCTGGCTGATTGAGATAGAGGCAGCAATTCTTCTTTCTGACTTCTGAAATCCTCAGTTCTGCTTTTAAGACCTTCAGCTAATTGGATGAAGAGACTCTCCTCATTGCTGAGGGCAATCTTCTTTGATAATTGTAGATGCAATCAGCCGCAGATGCAATGAACTGACTATAGAGGCAAATTCATCTATGAAATACGCTCACAGTAACAATCAGGTCAGTGCTTCCTTGACTAAACAACTGAACACTGTAACTTAGCCAAGTTGACACATGAAATTAACCATCAGACATTATTATATTCTCTGAATTAAAAAATTAAAACGTGCCACATAACCATTCTGCTAAAGTCCCTCTTAACTACGTTTTCCTTAGAGATTAGCACTATTATCTGTTTGGTATACATCTTTCCAAATTCTCTCTCTCTCTCTCCCTCTCTCTCTCTCTCCCTCTCTCTCTCACATACACACACCACACCTACTTATACATATACCTAGTATTTAGAGTTTTTTTTTACATAAATGGTATCATACATCATACTGTGCATATTGTGCTAGATTGTGCTTCCTTATTTAATACATCTTGCCCTATCCACCTTTATTTATGTCATATAGATTGACCATGTTCTTTTAAACTGTTGCATAGTATTCCATTAAAGGGCTATGCCATAATTATTTTTTTAAGTTAAAGAACCTTCGTTTCCTATTTTTTTATTATTTTAAGTGATGTTGCGATGAGAATTCTTCTATGGCCTCATTGTGCACACTTGTGAGTGCTTCACTAGAGAACATGGCTAAACATGGAATTTGTGGGGTCAGACTGCATATTTTTTCAGACCTGTATTATTTGTTTCCCCTTTAGTTAAAATTTTGAATAGGAAGCACATGCACATAGAAGAAAAATCAATAAAAGTGGTGTGTAATGAAAAGTTTTTCCTCCAAATCTGTCCCCCAGCCCTCTAATTCCCTTCTGTAAATGCAACCACTACTTGTGGTTTCCTGTATATTTTTCTAGAATTATTCAATGACCCCTTTTTATATACATTTTTACCGTATGTTCTATTATACACAGTTTAAAAAAAAAATGAAACAATTTCAAACTTGCAGAAATAATTCCTGTTTCTTTCCTTGACTTTCATGACCATAACATTTTTGGAGATTACATACCAGTTATTTGTATAATGTGCCTCAGTTTGTGCCTATCTCATTTCCTCCTCATTAGAGTTAGGGTATTAATCTTTGACAGGAATGTCAAGAAGTGATTTGCATTATTCTCTTGTGTAGTCTGAGTATTGATCTTTTGTTTATTAGTCCTGCAAATATTTTATATTTAATTTTATTTTTCACTCTTTATTATAGGGGAAAATTTCAAAGTGTACAAATGTGGAGAGAATATTAATAGAATAGAGCCTATCACCCAGCTTCAGTAATTTTCATCTATGGCCAATCATATTTCATCTGTACCTATCTTCTCTTCCCCCAATGGACTATTTTGAAGCAAAACCCAAACTATATATCATTTATTTGTAAATATTTCAATATGCAACGCTAAAAAGTAAGGACTCTTTTTTTAATAAACAAAATATCACAATCAGCCAAAAATAGTAATAATATTCCCCTAAGATGATCGTGTCTAGTTACTGTTCACACCCTCCTAAATCTTTCAGAAATTTTTTTTTCAGGTCATTCTTTGAAACAGGATCGAAAGTCTTCCCACTGCATTTAGTTGACATTTCTTAAGTCTCTTTTAAAGTATAAGTTTCCCTTCACTATTTTTCTTTCTCCATGTAGTTCATCTCTGGAAGAACCCTCACTGTTTGTTCTGTAATGTTCCCCTCATTTTGTATTTTGCTGATTGCATCTCTGTAGTGTCATTTAACAAGTACTTCTGAGTTTGGACTTCCTGAAAACTGGTAGTTAAATCAAGAGATTAGATCAGATTCAAGTACAATTTTCTTGGCAAGTCTGGCTTTTCTCTTAACTGTCTTTATGTTACCTTTTGATAAATGGAAGTTTTATATTTTGCTGTATTCAGATATGTCAGTATTTCCTTTTTTTATGCCACTTGCATTCACAGGGTGTAATCTGTGCCTATGTAGCTCAGTGTAGTGATTAAAAGTATATAGACTTTAGACTGCCTAGATTTCTTAACTCAATTAAAACTAATATCTATTGAGCTCTTACACAAATCAGTCTCTGGTCTAAGCTTTGTTTCTTTGGTTTTTATTTTATTGTTTTTATTTTGTCTTATGTTTTTTTATTTTGGTATTTCTTTTCTATTCTAATACTTCCAAACTTTTTTAATTCTTGCATTTCAAATATGCCCTTGCAGCTAATTTTGTTTTTTTAGTCAGTCTGACACTCTGTTTCTCAAGTGAAGCATTTAGACCATTTCCACCTAATGCAATCAATGATATATTTGGAATATTGTGAAAAATGAAGTTAGAATGTTTGATGCAAACAAAAGGCGGTGGACTCTTTTCTATATGAAATGGGGTAAAAGGAAGTTTTGGTTGTTTGTTTTTTGTTTTTAGGGATGACAAGTTAAAGCCTTACTTTTAAAGAAAGAAGACCCTTGTATCAATATAGAGGAGAAACTTTACAAGCAGGGTAACAAATAAGGGGGCTGTTAAAATAATCCAAATAGCAGTGAGGATGTCAACTAGGAGAGGGAATAGAAAGGAGAAGAAGGGTCCACACTGGGAAAATTAGACTCAAAAGGACTTGACAAAAAGTTAGTTGTGTTGACTGAGGAGGGGAAGAAATTTCTGATAGGTTTTTAGACTTCATAACTTACAATAATTTGTAATTATTCATTAAGAAAAGAAATAAAGGTAGATAAGCAGATTCTGAAGTTGAGTGTCCCAGGTATAATCTATGAAAAGATGTCCAAGGGGGAGTTCAACATTTAAATCCGGAGTTCAGGAGTTAGTTTAGAGTAGAAAACGGCTCTTAAGGAGTGACCAGCAAATAGGTGATAGCTGAGTTTATATGAATAGATAATTTCAAAATATGAGAGTGTGTACAGAAAAAATAAAAGAGCCAAGAAGAGACTCCTAGGAATAGAAACACTGACTGAACATCCACTCTAGACCAAGTGCTGGGAACACAACATTGAATAAGACTTGATTCCTCTGTATGAACCCTTCTCTGTCTAGTGGAGGAGAGAGAGGGCAGGACACCGAAGAACAGAGCCTTCATCCTGTAATAACATGGTCTACTAGGTAGGAAGCAAAGATTTATTATTAAAAAGCCATATAGATTATTGCAATGAGCTTTCATACTTTAAAGAAAGTGTGATGATATCATTTTGCTTCTCTGTAATTGAATACAAATAGTTGAAAGTGTGCCTTTCCATGTAAAAACACCTATATAATCAGCGATCTATTGCAAGATATACTCTTTCACTGCAAATCCAATACCTGCTTCATATCTTTTCTGCAATAATTGGTAGATGCTAAATTATTTTTATTGTGGGATTAAATAGAGCTTATAAAATGATTTTCATTCTGTGTCTGTACAAAACCAATAATATATTTTAAGTATAAATATTGGATTATATTTGTTCTATAGCAAATATACAAAATAGCTTAATGTACACTCCCACTTCTCCTTTCTGCACCTGTGGCAGACACTGCTCGTCAGTTCTGGCCTCTCTCTCCCTGGTCACAAGTACAGGCACAGAATCCTTTTGAGCACAGCTCAACCAATCAGTTAGCACTTGCACATGAAATGAAACCTATTTTCCATCCCTTATCTATATAATATACCTGTTAAAATATAATATGAAGGCCTGATCAATCAGTCATTTAGATAAAGCCTCTTATATATGCACCTGCCTAAATGCAGAACTGTTAAAATATAACTAGCAAATAGTGATAGTTTACTATATATTGGGCACCGTTTAAGTAATTTTCTTATAAATAACATATTTAATTTTCATAATACTAAGAAGTATAAACCATTACTATGCACATGTTGTAGATGTAGGAACTGAAGCACAGAGAGATCAAGCAACCTGTGTGTGGTCACACATTTAGTAAATGGGAGACCTGGGATTCAGACCCAGGAATCTGGTTCTTGAGCCAGTACAGTTCACCCCAACCCAACTGAAACCATGTAAAGATGTGCCCGAAATTGTTTTATCCAGAAAATTGAGAGAAAACGAATACTGAGTCTCCAGTTTGGGCTTAGTAAGGCATTGCATATTTTCTAAGCAGAATTACTGGAAGCATTACCACACCACAAGGTAAAATATTCTGGTGCACCTGCTAGATTAATACATTCTGTTGCTTGTGTGCTGTTCTGTGCTGGAAGTATTATATCACAAAAATCAGGAAACATGGATGCTAGTGTTGGCACTGCTGCTAACTTCTCCCTGCCTAAGTAAAACAGAGTATTGGTAGCACTTCAGGGAAACACACAATTTTATTCATTGCTGATAGCACTGTAAATTAATAAAATATATTTGGTACTTTTGGTTTCACAATATATACTCAGTCTGTAAAATATTAATATTTTTTAACCCAGTAATCACACTCTGGGAAAAACTTTCAAATAAGTAGTTTTTAAAAATGAACAATATGTGCACAGATATTGATATAGCAAGATTAATTTAATAACTTAAAGTTGTAAACAACTAATATGCCCTGTACTAAGGTGCTGTGGAATGAACAGTTGTAAATCTACTATTACTACGGTCATTATCATAGCTTTAAGTACTAGTAATAGTATAGAACAGTAATTATAACGAAGTAAAATGCCAAGAATAAAGAATAGCCATAATAAGTTTAATGGCTTTAAATTAAAGGATCAATTGTAATTGAAATGAAACCTATAATAATGAACCAAAAGGGCTTTGTGAAAATAAATCAATGAGGAAGTAGTGTCTGCCATGTATGTGTGAGTGGGTAGATAGATGGAAAATTGCCAAGGAATAGAACTGGGTTCAAGTAGGATTTCAATAGAATTGCTTAACCAAGGAAATTCTTACAGAAAGAACTACAGATTGTTAGTCCTGATGCCAGAAAACCTAATAGTGTCAAGATACTGACTTACTATCAAAGGTTACATTTACAATTAAGATGCCAGGACCTTCCTTCACAACGTGCTATGCTGGATATTTAGGACATCAAAATGGACAGTGGACCTTGCAGAGTGACAAAAAGGAAAACTGGAATCAGTTCAAATAGAAGGGGCAATGTGTGTGTCACAGTCACATTATTCTGCATAAAATGTCAAGGAAAAATGAATTATTTGGGATATTCCATCAATACGAGTGATTAGAATCTTCTAACCCTCGCAAACCAAGAATCAGGATAATTGTTACTTTAAGGTATCTATTGAACATCCATTATATGTTAAACATCTGTTTAGGCTCATTCCAAGTGACCTGCCCTCCTAGATCTTGCTCTGCAGGCAGAAACAGCTTGCAAAAAGCTAAAGCAGCATAAGAAACAATTAAGTCAGAGTGGCTTGGGGAAAGGATTCCTGGCTTTAAGACATACAATAGAGCATGTGGGGTGGGGTGGGGGCATACTATTTCATAGGCAGTAAAGGGAACATTCAAATGAGGCACTCAAGGAAACCTCTGCCATATCACTAGCTGGGTACTAACTGCAGCAAAAGATGGACTAGCAACTAAATCCCAGAGTCAGCACATTAAAATATTAAATTGTACAGAATGCAACAAAAAATTACAAGACCAAACAAGTAAACAAACAAACAAAAAAAGATGGTCCATCCAAAGGAAAAAGATAAAAATTCAGAAGCATTCAACCAACTTTGGACATACCAGACAAAGATTTAAAACAATGACCTTCAATATGCTCCACGAGACAAAGGAAAACACAGAGAGAGAACTAAAAGATGTCAGGAAATTGATGATTGAATAAATAGGAATCTCAATAAAGAGATAGAAATTTTAAAAAGGAACCTAACAGAAATACTGGAATTGAAGACCACAATAACTGAAATGAAAAAATTCCCTAGAGGGTTTCATTAGCAGATTAGAATTGGCAGAAGAAAGAATCAGTGAACTTGGAGACAATACAATCAAAATGTTCAGGCTAAGGAGAAGAAAGAAAAATGTTTGAAAAATATGAACAAAGCTTAAGAGACCTGTGGGACACCATCAAGCATACCAATATACACGTTATGGGAGTCACACAAGGAGAAGAAAGAGCAAGAGAGAAAGGGGCAAAATAACAAATATAACAAAAGATATGAATATGCACATTAAAGGATATATTTGGAAACCACATATCTGATAAGGGTTTAATATCCAGAGTATATAAAGAAATCCTACAACCCAACAACAGAAAGACAAATAAATAAAAAAAATGGGAAAGATACTTGAATAGACATTTCTCCAAAGATATATAAATGACCAAAGAGCACATGAAAAGATGCTCATCATCATTAGACAATAAGGAAATGCAAGATTCCATTATGCATCTACTAGAATGGCTACTAAAAATAATGGAAAATTACAAGTGTTGGAGAGGATGTGGATAAATAGTAACACTCATTCATTGTGGATGGGAATATAAAATGGTACAGCCACTGTGGAAAATAATTTTGCAGTTCCTCAGAAAGTTAGGTATAGAATTACCAAATGACCTGGCAATCTCATTTCTAGGTATAAGCCCCAAAGAATTGAAAGCAAGGACTCAAACAGATATTTGCACACCAGTGTTCATAGCTACTTTATTCACAATTGCCAAAAGATGGAAGAAATCCAAAAGTCCATCAACAGAAGAATGGATAAAAAATATATGGTATGTATATATCATGGAATATCATTCATCTGTAAAAGGGTGATTTAGAAGAAATTGGCAAATACTTTAAAAGCAAAAATTACCAAAAGTGAATCAATAAGGGACAGATCAAAAACCCCTGAATATCCCTGTAACAACTAAAGAAATTGAATTTGTAGTCAAAATCTTCCCATAAAAATAACTTCAGGGCCTGATGGCTTCACTGAAGAATTGGCCAACCATTTAATGAAGAAAAAAAGTCTTTCAGAAAATAGAGGAAGATGGAATGTTTCTCAGCATATTTTATGAGGCCAGTATTACCCTAATAATAAAACCAGACAGCACATCACACACCAAAAAAATACTGAATACCAATATCCCTCGTGAAACATAGATGTGAAATCCTTAACAAACTATTAGCAAATAAAATCCATTAATATACAAAAAGAATAAGTATATCATGATCAAGTAGAATTTAAGAAGCTAGATTGTTTTATCATTCAAAAATCAATCAATGTACTTCACCATAATATAGGAAAAAGGAGAAAAATCGTACATACAGTCACCCTAATAGGTAAAATTCAAGTCATGCACAATAAAAAATAAACTCTTAGAAAACTAGAAATAGTTTAGAAAAAGTATTCAGGGCTAGAATTTTCACCATGCATATTAACATGATGATGTTGAATCTCCATATTCTATAAATGTATAAAAAATACATTTCACTTATGGACATTTATTTTGTTTTAAGCAATGTCATGAGTCACATATATATTAAAGGCTTACCTTCAGAGTCAATTCAGTGGGCTTTCTGGATGGGTAGAAAAGCAAACTGTGTGTTCTATCTGCCACCAGGAACAAGAAACATCTTATTGCTGCTGTTTACAGCTCCTCAATAAAGAAACTTACAAGTTTTCTTGAACAAGATTGATCTAATTAGTAGTTGTGGTTACCAGAGTGGGTAGACTAAATAAGAAAGATAAAATTATCATGGATTGCCCTTTCTTAACAGAGAGCAATATAAATTTAACCACGTCTAAAAATCAGATTTGATACAAAATTTCAAGATGTTTATTTGGCTAATGAGAAAGCAAACTACTTTCACAGCCATCATTCCTTTACTATAATTTTGTACCCTTGCATTAATTAAAGCCTTTTTTGTTTGTAAGGAAGAGAATTCAATCTCAATTTGCTTACTCAAAGAAGTGGAACACTCAAAAAGGATTTGGGGATATATTAGGAAATCTGAAGGAGGGCTAAATAGTCAACATGGAAATAGCAGAAATCAGGAAAGCTCCAGAAGCCCCTAACAGTAAGTGTTCATGGACCCTCTTTTATTTAGGGCAGGAAATTATTTGCTCCCTTCCACTGTATTCATTCCACATTCTTGGCCAAGAGCTAATGATTGGGTCAATGTCCTTTAGGAATCTACTCAGAAATATGTTAGAAATATGATTATGTAATCTAAATAGAGCCAAAGATCAGCTTCCTCTCCCCAGTTCTACTGATATAAAGCATCAACAAAACGCCTATGCTTGTTTGATAACTAAGCTCTCACTTAACCAAAACAAGCAACACATCAGGGTGCAGTGTCACAGTGAAGCTCATTAGCCCCTGAACCTAAAGGTCAAAACATCCTTGCAATAGACTTCTCTGGTCACTATTGCTCAGCAAGGAGCTCCATAGTTTGTGCTGGCAACAAACTTTCCCTTTTCTTTATCTATTTTTCATAGTTCAAAGCCTCACAGAACCTCAAAGACATAGGATATCCATAACACGCATTTATATCTCTTCCAAACAAAAAAATAAGCAAACAAAACCCAAAAAAAGACTTGAAAGAAATTCAGTGAGCCAAAGAAAGGAAACAACAACATTGTTACCCTGAGGCAGCATTTCACAAATAAGTCAGTTGATTCCAAAAATTAGCTATTTGTAGCTTTCCACTTAATAAGGTAGAATAACTCCTAAATTAGAGGTTATAACAACCATATGTAAATTAATAGGAATGTGTAACTCAAAAAGGTAACATGAATAACTTGTATCATTTTATAGATTTAAGAAGGCAATCTCAAAGAAGGGAGGGGATTTTCTAAGGCTAAAGAGTTTTCTATTGCAGTATGAAGACCCTAAATTCAGGGATCTTTGAACTAGTCTAAAATGTGTTGCAGTATTCTGAGAGACGATTACTGTGTTTGTTTTTTTTTTTTGGGGGGGGGATCTTTTTGTAATAATATTTGCAGTTATTCTGTTGGGAAAACATCTGGGTGTTTTCTATAAAAGTATGATTTTTCACCAGATTCTATACTTTTAAGATGAGTATTTGCCTGAAAAAGTTAAAATTTTCAGTGATACCATTTTGGTTATTTTCAGGACATTTTATAAATCTAAGCATCATGACCAAGCTTATCACTCTGAGATTTTACTTAATAATTAATTTTAATATTTTCTTTTCCTGATGACTCTGAATATATAGTTGGATTCAGACCAAGTTCCTTTCATAATTTTAATTCAAATGCTTGTAAGTCATAAAGTCAGAGATGACTATTTTTGACCCTGGAGACATAAAGCTAAATAATATATGGTTTCTACTTTTGATGAATTCCTAAGATAGATAACTGGAGGGAAAGACATTGAAATAATTATAATGCACTATAATAAGTTGTATAGTATGGAGAAGGATAAATGTGTTAGGAGAACACAGAGTACTGTCACAGAGTATATATTTGAAAGATTATAATTACTTAATCAAGGATTTCAAAATTTAGGGGTTTTGGTATTGTTCTCTATCTATGGGAGAATCTTCTTATTGTGACTACAATTTGCATGATTACATTTAAGAAAATAGATATTAAATAACATGGGTTATTGATATATTCTTGAAGGTAAGACAATTTTTTCCTCTATTTTGATGTCATGTCAACAACTTTAACAGAAAATTGCAAGTTTTATAAAAGTGGTGCAGACAGTGCTGTGGGAAGTTAAAGGTAGTCAATGTCTTTTCCTGATGGAAAGAATGGTCTTCACAGATTTCTTGGTCCTTTAGCAGGTGAGTACAGTTAAAATGTGCGAAATCTATCAAACGGCAAGTACTGAAGATATTTCTAAAACTTGAATGACATCAACATGTTTGGTATTTATTTTGCCCTTATGGAGAAAGCAACCATTTATGTCTGGTCAGAGTGTAGAGTTTATAAAGAAAAGTATAAAATAATGTTTAAAAAGTAACTTGTAACTAAATTGTACGTGTTATTAAAAGGCAAGGCACTAATTTAACAATTTATCCCATAACCAATTTTGAGTCATTGAAGGTATCTGAGCTAAACAGTTGTGGGAATAGGGTTGCATTTTAGGAAAATTAGACTGTTGTCTCAAAGCAGTCTGACTTGGAAGTGAAAAATACTGGAGTGTGTAGAAATCAATTAGAACACTATTTCAATATTGTGTATACTATATTATAAAGACTCAGACTAAGGGGGAGAGAGATGAAATTATAGGTTAAGTTATATAAAATACATGGCTGCTTGCAAATTAAATCCAAGTACTTAAATATATTTACAGATCCCTAGGGAGCTTATGCGTGCACACACACACATACATACTCACCTCTACTCACATACACACATACAGATACAATAAACCCCATGAAAAATATTTTGGAAAAATAAAACATACTATCTTAGTTAAGGATCCAATATGTCATGCACTTTAGAAAATTAGAGTGTAGAGCACATCTAAGTGGATCAATGTGATGGATTTAATTTTGTGATGGGAGTGAGATATGGGAGGGCAAATTAAAACATATAAACAAAACAACTGATCCAAGGTGAGAGAAGTTATCCAAGGAAGAATTCTCTGTCAGAAAGAGATGTGGTCCAAATTGAAGAGGGATGTTAAGGAGCTGAGTACGTGGGGGCGTTGGAGGGCTCTGAAGAAAACTACTTCCCTCCACTTCCTAGCTGGACAATCCTAGAGACTTAACATTCTTGAGTCTCAATTTCCCCTTTTATAAAATGGGGAAAGTATTATCTCCTGATTGATGGTAAAGATTAAGTGAAAAAATGAATGTCTTGGCACATAGTAATTGGTATTTAGTGTGCACTCAATAAATGTTATTTGAATATTAGATGTTTGGGAAGGGGAAGGAGAGTGCCATCGATATGGCAGAAAATGGACTGCAGTGGATGGTGTAAAGTAAAATGAGTGAAAGGCAAAGAAATGTGTACCAAAAACAGAAGATAGCTGGATTCCTGATAAATAGGAAAAGTTTATTAAACATTTTTTTAAATGGAATTAAAAATATTGGCTTCATAGCTGACTCTCTTACAATCTTTGGGGTTACAATTTTGGGACCTAAAGGACCCCAGTTAAATTCAACAGCAGAAATTATAGCACCAAGCATTTTCAAACTGGCAGTAGACTCAATCTGTATTTATATCTATATTAGGGAGCCATAATTCGGTCCCATTGGATGCCCCAGTTAATGAGATGCTTTGTCTTAGTGCGTTTTCCCATAACACATGTTTTTAAATTTAAATTAAATGAGAAAGCCAATTTCCCAAGGCTCCCTGGGATTTTGCCCAAAGACAAATTCCTCTAAAACCCCAAGTTCCTTTGCTGCATAGCTTTAATAATGTTCTTTTATTAAATACCCAAGAAAATTAAAATTGACAAAGCATTCTTACATGTTTAAAAGGCAAAAAAAGATAAACTTTTTCAACTCCAGTACACAATATACTTCCTTGCTTCCTCCTTCCTCCATCACAGTTTGCTGATCAATTTGAAGAAAATTGGTAATCTTCAGTACATCCTGCAGAGATTTAACATCTTCCTGCTGTTTCTGTAAGAGTAAACAGTAAACTCTACTTGGGTTTTCCACACAATTATAGCATAATTAAGTTTAGTTCTTTAAGGATGAGTTCAGGACAAGAACTGGCCTCTTCTTGGCTAAATGATGCTCTGAGGCAAAATACTTAATTATAGAAGATCATCTTAAATGCACCCATATACACATACAAACTGACTAATTGAAATATTCCATTGCCAATTTTTCATGGATTTCAATGTGTTTTGCAAACCAAAATTTTCTAATTAAAAATGAGCATAAATATACATCTTGAAAGAACGTGACATTCATGCAAATTCCCACCTGAATAAAATCAGAACCTTAGAAACCACCAAAAAATTCTCAAAATCCACCCAATGGAACACGTACAAGGAACCAATAGTTTATGAAAAGAAGGTTTTTAGAAAACTGCAAATCATTCCATTTCTACAGTTACTTCTGCTTCTTAGGCCTTGTGTTTTGATGAGCAGGAAATAGATGGAAGACCTTGCCCTCTTATGGTTAGAATCACGTAGGAACCAGATTATTTTCAAAGGTTACACAAATATGAGTCATAATCTCTTTTGGGACAAAGTGTGCTATCAGAAATGGCTTCTCAGAAGTTGTACAGTCGCTGAGCTTACATTAATATTTCATTTATGTCCAGAAAACAGTTCTTTTCCTTCCACACATAGCCATCTGCAAAAAACTTCAGTTTTATGATACAGTTTTCAAGTTATATATATCATATGCTCTCCCCCAGCCCATCCCAGCTACTGCTGGCCAAATACCTTTCAAGCTAAAGTGCTTTAGATTTTATGCTGCATTTTATGAGCATGAAGTGAAAACTGCTGACTTTTATGGACATTGGACCTATATTTTTGATTCTGGTGTTAAAAAATTAAGGCCAAATCTTTGACCCAGGAAGTCCATTTCCTGGGGCTTTATCTTACCTAGGTAATTCAAAAGCAGAAAACAAAGAATATCTGGGGCAAAAAATTTTAAAGAATAAATTGAGTGTAATATGTTCTATATCACAACAAAACAATGTGGAGCCATTAAATATGACTATTATAAGGACTGTAGCAACAGGAACATTGTAACGAGGAGTCAGATGCCATGTTTTGATGTTTGCTGACAGCTTTTAAGCCTTGCACCTCCCTGTTCCTCTTGTGCTCTCCGTCGGGACAAACTGGTAAGGTATCCCGGGTTTTGCCTCCTTTGGCACAGACGGCAGATTCTAACCACACAAGCCTCTGCCTGCACTGTGGGAAATCTCACGCGGGCCCTGCCCCATCACCAGGCTAAAACCCAGACCAGTCTCCTTTGCTTGCTCCTTCAGGCCATTTCAGACCTGCTCCAGGTACCAGCTGTGCTCTTCCCGGACAGCTTAGTTATGTAAAATATAAACCTTGTCTTACCTTCTTGGTGTGTGGATGGCGTCATCAGTCTCCAGATAGAACCAGCTTGTGTGGAGATCCATCTGCCTCTGCAGGTGAGTACAACTAACATTCTCTGAACACTTTAAGCACAGGATCCATACGATGGTTGAAACACTGTACAAGTTCTGGAAAGGAGCAACAAAAAATGTAGTTTGATTCACAGATGTGATCAGACAGCGGCTCTCAAATTACAGTGCTCAAATGAATCATCCGAAATACTTCCTAAAAATTCACATTCTCAGGCCCCTAAGAAATACGTTTTCATTAAATCTGAAGACCTACACCTTAAAAAGACATTATCAGATGATTCTGAGGCAAGTCGTATGTGGTCCAATGTTGGGGACACTGTGACAGGATCATGGCTGAATTCAAGGGTTAAAACCACAGTCCACCAAAATGATTATATTGTTTGTGCCACAAATATGAAAAATGGGGAAAATCAGGAAAATGATGCACTCAAATAGGCCATTGTTTTCCCAGTCCCTAGTCAATAAGCAATAGACTGGATTTTGCACAGTTAATGTAAAATATTATGACATCTGCATATTTCAGATTAACGTTAGTTGATATTTTTTATTGCCTGTGTTTGTGGGTCTCTATTTGCCCCATCTACTTCTTGAAGAGTGACTGACTCTATTTCCTACCTTAGCCCTATTCGGTTCTCAATATTGACCAGGCAAATAAATAAAAGAAATAAATAGCAGCTCATTAATTGGTGAAGACTTTACAGAGAGAGTTGTCTGATTAGAGAGGAGTGGAGTTAAGGCTATTCTTGTGGATTCAGTACCCGCATTTCAGCATGAACCCACATTTCCTGTGTCTTGGCCGTCCTCCTGCCTCCTCAGACCAGGTTCTGCAAACTGACTCCAGCATCTGACCGAACACACATCATCATCTGCTGTATTGTTAGCACTCTCCCAAGGGTACTGAATTTGCCTCTTTTTGGCTCAGTGCCTCACTGGTTGTTTCCTGCTTTGAAAGCCTGCTGTCATTTAATTATTGCTATCTGCTATGGGTTGAATTATGTCCCACAAAAATCACGTTCACCTCCTAATCCCCAGTCCCATGAATGTGACCTTGTTTGGAAATAGGGTCTTGAAGATGTGATTAACTAAAATCAATATCACTGGTGTTCTTATAAGAAGAGTGAAATCTGGACTCAGAGCCAGATCAGAGGGTCTGCTTCCAGCTGCCACTCTGCACCCTGGACCTGTGGAGCCTGGTTGTAAGGTGCAAAGTGGTAGCAGAAGCAGAAATTGAATTGTGGCACTGAAGCCAAGTTATGCTAAGAATTGCTGGCAAACCACCAGAAGCTAGGAAGAGGCAAAGAAGGATTTTCCCTTAAGGGTTTCAAAAGGATCGTGGCCCTGCCAACACCTTGATTTGAACTTGTAACCTCTAGAGCTATGAGACAATGAATTTATGTTGTTTTAAGGCATCAAGTTGGTGGTTATTTGTTAGGGTAAACTTAGGATACTTAATATACCACCTAAATGGCTACGGTGCTTTTGTTTTGTTTTGTTTTTCTGTCAGTTTACTTTTTTATTGTCTTGAGTTTGGTAAATAAAAGGCATAAATTTGGTAAAGAAAATATTTACAAGTTTGTAAGTTAATTAAAATTTGGAGAGAAGCAACAAACTTACTTTTTATTAGTCTTATTTTAAAGACAGAAGAAACCTTTATGTTATCTGGTGACTATTTCTTGCAACACAAAGTTTTTTAGGTGTAAAAGACAACTTAATAGTTTTATTGCTTTGAATTTGTGGCCTAAACTTGTGAAAACCAAAATCAAAAGGAATTGACGGGTAAGACAGTGCTAAACATGTCATAGTTTTTCAGTGGTAAGAAACTGTTTTTGGAAAACCACAGCAAAAAGAAACAATGATTCTTAGAAATTTAACTTTTTTAAAAAGAAATGTTTTCTTAATATCATTAAAGTATATGGCAGAAATGCAGAGATTCAGTAGAATATTTTGATGATAGAAAGAAACTTCATGTAGGCTAAGAATAACTTGATCTTTCCTTTGAAGGAAACCCAAATTCAAATTTTACACTAAATATATATTATCTAGTAACATTTTGCAGTGAAGTGAACATTGATTGGTGTAAACTTAGAAAGTGTACAATGAAAGCTAGCTATTATCAGCCCATAGTCTTGACAGAATATCTTTAGACCCTAAAATCTGCTCTAACCCTAATCATGTGCATTTACAAGGCTTCTGCATTGGAACTTAAACAAGTTAACCACCATGGCTTGATGAGTTTCCCACATTCCCAACTTCCTTCTGGTCCATATTTCATCCTTCTCCATATGTCATCCTTGAAAGGGCTAAAGTTTCAGCTAGCTTTGTGACCTATCTCATCACCTCCATGACAATTAGATTAGAAATTATGCATAATTTAGAACGTAGACACAGATAGGACAAGCATATTAACAGTCACCTTCCCAAAGCATACTATATAAAGTAACTATGCACTGAGAACAAGGGAAAGGAAGCAGCTTTATAGTACTTGACACGCATAATTAACTTTATTCTCACAACAATTCCATTGCACTTGAGGAAAACAGAGTTCACAGTTAATAGAGGTTTATGTGAAGTGACAGAGGCAAGATTTCAATTAGTATCTAACTAACTAATGCACTTCTTAGTCACTATTCCACAATGCCAGTGAATCTGCCCAGTTGAATTTAGTTTAAAAGGTAGGAAAAAAGACACTGGGGGTGGGAGTGGATTTATTGTTACATGATATCACACAAGCCAAGTAGTTGAATGAGGGTTTTGGGGTTTCCCCCCTTTGTGTGTCTTTTGTTTTTGCAGAGCTGCTAATCTATTTGGCTGTTGTACAGCTTCAGATTTTAACCAAGATCAAAAATAATGAAACAGAAAAGAGAGATGTTGTTTTAAGTGGAGATGTTATGGACAAATTCTGGACATAAAATTAATGTGCAGGGCAAATGGGGAGCTGAGCAAAAATGATTAATTGCTCATTAAAATTTACCTTTGTATTAAAGTGTGTCAAGGGCACATAGTTCTGAAAGTCTAGCAGACAAGACTAAGAGTGTGAGAAAAATAAGAAATAGCTATGAGATCATTCTTTTGTTCTGTTCTGTGAACCTAATAGCATGGAAACATTGCATAATGACTGATATGATGATACACATCAAAAATGAGCAATACAGAAATGAAAATTGAGGCTGGTGTTGGTTTTAGAACAGGAATAATGAATAAGCAAGTTCAGGTCAGGGAAAAATTTGTCTTTTATTTAAAAGCCTAATAAGAGTTTTAAACAGAAATTAAATTGCACTTTGTATTTTAAACATATCATTATGTTTTCCAATAAAATACTCATGAAGACTGCTAAAGATAAAATTGAAAAATCATTCTGAGAACTAAGGGTATGTGTCAACCATTGGAAAGGGGTCCAAGGGGCTTCCATGAACCACCAGAAGCAGATGAAACTGGATTGAGAAAGACAATTATGCCCTACATATCAAATCCTTGTGGGAGGAGCGGGGGATCGAGGAGAACAGGAAATCAATCTAAAATATAGTTTTATCTCTCCCAAACCTAGCTCATCTACTTTGCAGAAAAACAGCCTTCACAGCTACTGCCTTTCCCTGTGGTAAGTTTTCTAACAGCTCAAGTTAGCACCTCAAGCCAGTCTCCTCCACCTCTCTCCGAGAGCTCTCCTTCCATAGCCATTCAAAGCAGTAAGTTCTCAGAGTAGAATATGGCAGGTACCAGAAGGAAGAGATGAAAATCATGTACTGTAATTTTTTATGTCTATTCCACTTACATGCAGTGATGTATATACAAAGAGAGACAAGGAAAATATTGAGGTAAATAATGTTGAAGATTGTGAGATTTAATATACTCTGATGGAAAAAGAGCCACAGACACATTTTTATCTCAGATTTATTTGTTGATGTACTGGAATTAAGGCAATCAATTTATTTCAAGATCGATTCATATTTTAGTCAATTTCATTTGGTTTTAACTCTTACATTTAATGCTTCAGACTACTTGGTATTTGTAATCCAGATTTTTTTTTTCCATTTTTTGTTTCCATTATTTTTATTTTAAATTTGTGTTTTTATCCTTTTCTAGCTCACTTCTCACCCATTTATCTGTCATTGATTCTTGTGCTGGCAGTTCATGTTTATGATTATATATTTATAAAATTCTAAAATATTTTGTAGTAAAAGTGTCACTTAGTCTTTCAAAAATGTTGACTTATTTAATCAGGTCTGCCTTTGCTCCCAGAATTATTTTAACTATTTTAAAATCTATATCTAAATGCAATTTTGGATGTGGAGATTGGGTTAAACCAGAAAATCATTTAAGGGAGAATTGCTACCTTTATGAAATTCGTGCTTCACATGTAGGTACTTTATGTATCTCCCTAAATTTCTTTATAACTTTGATGAGAGTTTTTACACTTTCTACATAATGCCCCCATACATTTTTAATTTTAATTGTATATAAAATATTTTATTCCTTTAGTAAGCTATTTATCATTTCAGCATTTATATTAGAAGACTGATGAGAATTAAGATTAAAATGGAGCATTGGCTAATACACTAGATGATTCAAATAGTTTCTCCACTTGAGTAGAGTTTATAAACTCTAATGACTTGAGAATTAGGTAATGTTATGAGTCAAATCTAGAAACAAAGATTCTCCAACCACCACCTTCTGTATGTTACAGGATTTATATTACTGATTTTAAGTTGGGCTGAGTGTGTCCCATCACTGACACAGACAAGAATGTGGTCATGTCCCAGACAATTATTCTTGTCCATTAGGAAAACTCAGTAAAATCTGAGAAGGTGTCATGGGTTGAACTGTGCCCTCCAAAGAAGAGATGTGCAAGTCCTAACACCCAGCCCTGTGAATGTGAACTTATTTGTAAATATGACCTTTCATCTTAAAGAAAAACTGGATAAGGGTGACCCTAATCTAATGTGACTGGCGTCCTTATGAAAAGAGGAAATTTTGACACAGACATGGACAGACACAGAGAAGGCGGCCAGGTGAAGATGGAGGCAGATGCACCTAGAGGCAAAGAGGGCCAGGGATTACCAGCCAACACCAGAAGCTGCAAGACGCAGGGAGGGATGCTCCTCTATGGGTTTCATATGGAGCATGGCCCTGTGGACACCTTGATTTTGCACTTCCAGCTCCCAGAACTGTGAGACAATAAATCTGCTGTTTAAGTCACCAAGTTTGTGGCACTTTGTTACGGCAGCACTAGGAGACCAGAAGGCTTTCCCAAGCTACCTGCAAAGTTTAGCCCCAAAGTTGAATGATACAAGTATTCCCTAAGTGTAAAAATCATTTAGGTAATATAGAAGCAAAGATATAAATGTTTGAAAGAATCAAAATTACACATTTTTTATTTGAGAAATAAACTGGACTTCGAAGTAGCTGTAGACAATTAAGTCGGTGTAGTAAATAACCTCCAAAATATCTTCCACAAACTGTGTGAAATGATTTCACATCACAGCAAAGTCACCCACTAAACATAACTTGAAGACAGAGAAATCTGAAACTGCAAAGTAACTGCAGGGAAAAGAGAAAAATCAACAAATTGCAGGGGTATGGCTCCACTGAGTTCTGCCTCACCCCTGCCTACCACAGGACTGTAAGGTCAGCAAAGGCAGACCAAGAAAATGTCAAAAAAGGCAGAGCTGGGTGTGAGTTGGAAAAATCACCAGAAAAATTAAATATACCCTAAATTTGGAAAAAATAATGATACAAAAATCAGCAAATTAGTGTGCAACTGCAGGAAAGGGAACTCAAAAGATGTTCATATTAAAGGACAAGATGCCATCGAAAGTCCAGGCACATGATGTAAAGAGGTAGGTGCCATAAAAGAACTGGTATTCAATTTAAAGGGTTAGACTTTATTTAAAGGGGAAAGTCAGATGTGAAAATACAGGCATAGTTTAAAGAGACAACTTTTCAAACACATATTTTTTGAGGAAGACAAAAATATGGGAGGAAGAAGAATCTTGTGAAGGGGGAAGGAAGGAAAATGAAGAGAGTCCTGCAAGACAGGAAAAAGAAAGAGAAAGAGATATAAAAACCAAAAGGTTCATAACTCCTCTTCTAACATCACGGAAAACAAACAATCCATTAATTGCCAAAGTACCTGTAAAACACCTCAAAATTATAAAAATGAGAAATGAAAAGTAAAGTCCACAAGCAACTATTGCAAAAAATCAGGGTATAAGTTGTTATACAAATCAACTGAGAAAAAATTTCCCTCACCCTTTCAAATAAAACAACCATAAAATAGAAGTAAGCAAAGTTTATACTGCAAACAAAATTAAATATACTAAAACAAATGTTTGAAAAACCACCATGAAACAGAAATTCAAAAACTAAAAGCATAAATGCACAAAACCCAGGAAGAAATGAAACGTCAATTTCTTAAACTCAGGGAAGAAATAGAAGACAAAACTAAAATCTCAGAAATGAATATATTACAAAATGCCCAAGAAAAAAATAGGCTTGAATGAAAATTTAATAAAGGTTATCGAAGAAATGCAGAAAAAACAATGAATAGAATGAGAATGATACAAAGAGAGAAGTAAAAAGAGTCAGAAGGAAATATTTGGAAATGGAAGACAGGTAAAGAAGAAATAATATTCATAATATCATAATCTTTGAGGAAGAAAATTTAAAAATGGAACAGAGCTAATAACTAAAACTATAATCCAATAAAACATTCCATACATAGAAAAATACTTGACTCTAAATATTGAAAAGGCTCACTGGATAAATGGAAAAGTTAATTCAGAATCAATAAACTTCAATATATTTTCTAGTAAAACTATTAGGTTTCAAAGATGAAGATACAAATCTCAAGATATCAGGGAAAAATGATCAAGACACTTAAAAAGTAAAATAATTACCTTAGCAAAAAATATTATATGATCAAATCCATAGATTATGAGAAAGCTTTTGACAAATATCAGCACAAATTAATGAAAACAGCAGTGAAAAATAGAATTGGGGATACTTTGTTAACATTATATATTTATATATGTAATAATATATTAAGCTACACTCACATTCATCATATAGTCAGTATTTTATTTTTGGGGGAAATACTAGAGGGATTACCAGTAAAATTAGGAACAAGGCAAAAATGCTCACTTTCTCCTTTATAATTCACCACGGTGTCAGGGTGTTCCAGTTTGCTAAAGCTGTGGAAAGAAATACACAAGAAATGGATTGGCTTTTAAAAAGGGAATTTATTAGGTTACAAATTTACAGTTCTAAGGCCATGAAAGTGTCCAAACTAAGGCATCATCAGAGGATACCTTCACTGAAGAAAGGCCGATGGTGTCCAGAACACCTCTGGCAGCTGGGAAGGCACGTGGCTGGTGTCTGCTCATCCTTTGCTCCTGGGTTGAGTTGCTTTCAGCTCCTGATTCCAGTGGCTTTCTCTTCAAGCATCTGTGGGGTCTCACTTAGTTTCTCCAGGGCAAACTCTGGGTTCCATCTCTTAGCTTAGTATCTCCAAATGTCTTTCTGTCTGCATCTCCAAACATCTAGGTCTGTGTCAGTTCTGAGCTCTCTCTCTCTTCCTGAGCTCTCTTAAGGACTCTGGTAAACTAATTAAGACCCACCTTGAGTGAGTGGGGTCACATCTCCATGGAAATAATCTAATTAAAAGGTCCCACACACATTTGGGTGGGTCGCCTCTCCATGGAAACAATCTAATCAAAAGATCCAACCCACAATAGGTGTGCCCTCATGAGAGTGGATTAAAAGAACATAGTCTTTCATGGGGTAGTTAACAGATTCAAATCAGCACACAGGGGTACTAGCCAATGCCATTAGGAAGAGGAAAATTTATTAGATGCATAAGAATAGGCAAAAATGAAATAAAAAATATCTCTATTTCAAAATTATATAATGGTATACCTGGAAAACCATAAAAAATCAATAATAAAACTAACTCAAACAATAAAAAAATTCAGTGAAGTAGCAGGATATAAAATTAACATACAAAAATCAGTAGCCTTTGATTGTACAAACAGTACATAGTTAGAAGACAATAGTAGATAAAATAATATTTATAATAACAAAGAAGATTCAATAACTAGGAATAAATTGTCATGTGCAAAAGCTATATGAGGAAAATTTTAAAACACCCCTAAAAAATAAAAGTTAACTTGAGAAAATAGAAAGCCATCCCTATAACTGAATAGGATAACTCCATATTCTAAAGATGTCAATTCTCCCTTAGTTTATGATTCAGTCAATCCCAATAATAATAGCAGCAAGACATGTTGTGAAGTCATACAAGTTGATAATACAGTTCATATGGAAAAACAAACATACAAGGGTGGCAGGAAAATACCTACAATGGGGAACTACATTTACTTGACATTGTAACATATTCAAATGTCTATATATGTAAACATTGGTATTGGCACATGAATAGACAAATAGATTAATGGAATATACTAGAAAAACTGGTCTGAAATGCATAAGGAAATATAATAGAGTACAAAGTTGGTATTTCAAATTACTGGAATAAAGATTGACATTGTAATAAATGGTGTTAGTGCAACTGGGTGGCCATTTGGAAAAAAATAAATTTGAATCCACAGCTGATGCCATGCAACAGAATAAAATGGAGGAATTTGTCTTTAAGCTTAATTTAGAGAAAAGCATTCTAATGATGAATCTAAATCCAGCAGCACTTCATAATAAATGATGCAACAACTGACAGAAATGGAGTGAGAAATAGACACTTCAATAGTAATAGTTGGAGACTCTCAATAACATATAGGAAAACTAGGCAGAAGATCAAAAAGAAATAGAAGAATTGAACAACACTGGAAGCAACTAGGCTATCAGACATCTCTAAGGCACATCAAAAGCACAGCAACAAAAGAAAAAGTAGATAAATTGGACACCATCAAAATTACAAAACATTTGTGCTTCAAAGTATACCATCAAGGTTATGAAAAGAGAATCCACAGAATGGGAAAAAATATTTTCAAATCATTTATCTGATAAGGTATTTGTTTAGAAAATATATAATCAACTATTAAAACTCAATATAAAAAAAAGTTAATAACCCAATTTAGAAAATGGTAAAGGGCAGCCTGGCAAGATGAAAACTTGTAGCCAATAATCACTCCACTCCAGTCAAACTCAGAAAAGGATGTGACCCCACCCTCACCCCTGCCAGCAAAAGTAGTGGGGAGTCAGGACTTTTCCCTTGTCAGATTGCATGAGATACCTCAACTTCCCCACCATGTGGTTTCAGAAAATGTCAAATAGGGAGCCAGGAATTTAATAACCCATTGGATGGTAACAAGTTCCCATCTCCCATGGTCTCAGTGGAGATGATTCGGGCAGCCCACCCCACTTGGAAGTGATGAGATGCCCTGTCTCTCCCTGCTAGAGTGATGTCAGGGCAGGTCTAGTGGAGACTCAGGACTTTTGCCATCACCCAGCAGAAGTGAGACCCCCCCATCATGATGTCAGTGGTAGCCATGTGGGAAGCACGTTCAGTTATGCTCAGACTTTTGAAACTTGGGGTGGAAAATCTTCACCATCAGAAGAGAGAGAAATCAGAAGGGGTGATACTTGATTACTACTTGCTGTTAAATCGAAAACAGGAATTTTGTTGAGAAACCACTCTGATATCTGTCTCCACACTCTGAACATTTTCACTCACTGATTTATAAGAAGAATCAATTATATACTTAGGATCCTCAGAGGGAGAAGGTAGTATTTTCCACTAAAACACCACAGAGACATCCTCATACATGCTGTTCAGTCATTGGAATTTCTGCAATCATGTGGAACAGTGTTTTTCAAAATTTTGACAACTTTAGGTCACCTATTTATGTTTTTAAAAGATTATTATTTAAAACAATAATACAAACAAAACAATATTCTTAAAATGATAATTCTGATAATTATTTCAGATGAGTGAGAGAGGTGAAATTATTTGAAACATTTCACCAAGATTCTTACATTTGAATTAATAATGAATAGCCAAAGGTAAGTATCAGGGTCATATTCAGCTGAAGTTTTCTTTTAATCTTTTCTCCTATTAAGTTAGAACATTATGTCTTACAATTTGTAGTCATAAGGTATGGAAGATAGCATTCAGTGTCTCTGCTGGATCATTCTGGAAACTCAGATTCAAAATGGACTCAAAAATCAGAATTTTTACAGAAGACTGCTTGACATTATAATATCATCTTAATGGCTGAAAAATCAAATATGAAAGATAATGGTAAATGGGTCCTTTTTCCACTTTTTGTTTCATTCATCTCTGGAAAGCATTCTTTCAAATTTAGATTCAATATGCCAGATAATATATATCGACAATTTCATTCCCCAGCAGGTGAAAAAAACATCAGGTATTATAAAAGAGTGAAACTCAGCCATCAAGCCACCAACAGCACAGGTTAGTTTTCTTATGAAACCTTAATATCTTACCCTCAAGATGAAAACTTGTGATAGTTTCACATGGCGTGACAGACGCAGGTGCCTTCCCAGGTCCTGTTCATATGAATGAGAAACACAATTTAAGCAAATCACTTAAATCATGGAAATGATCTGACAGGGTCAGGAATGTTTCATCTACTGCCTTATTTCAAACACTCATTTGTGTGCCTTTGCCCACAACGATCAGCATGTGTATGTGCATAAAAGCATTTCTTTGCGTAGTGAGTCGAGAAGATATTCAAGATTTGATCCTATTTGCAATTATCCTTTTTTCTTTTGACCCCTATTTGAGGCCAGGAGAGGGCTCTGGGGGCTGACTGCCTGGGTGGAATCCTGACTCCATCACTTTGTGACATGACAACTTATTTAACGTCTCTGTGGCACAGTTTCTGCCCTGAAAAACTGAGGCTCACACTAGCTAGGACCAACTTCACAGGTCATTGTGGGGATGAGATGAGCTGACTCATGTAAAGCTTTTAGAGCAGTGCTTTATCCATTATTATATATGAAAAGCACAAAAGCTATTCGAATAGTGGTTTTATCTAATTGTAAAGTGAATATATGTAGTACATGTGGCATTAATTTCTCTTCACAAAATTATGCTTTATTATCAGGACTCACATCTTGAAACTAGCTTACAGGGAAAAGGAATGCATTGGCTCAAACAAACTGGGAAATCTAGAGGAGATTTAGCATTAGGCCTGGCTTAATTCCAGCATCCCAATAATTTTTTCTGTAATAAATCAATCTCTCCCTCTCTCTCCCTCTCCCCCACCACCTCCACTCCCCTTCCTTCAATCTTTTGATTCTGCTTCTCCTGCTTTGACTTCATTCTCAGGAAAACATGGCTCTCAACTGTCTGTGCTTATGGTCCTCATGATCTCAAAAAAATAAAGAGCTTTTCCTTTCCCCAACACTGTTATAAATCCCCAAGTGAAACAGATTAAATTGATTTATGGAATAATCAGACCCTGCAATTAGTTGACCCTTTCAACCTTTTTTCTAGAAATATTTCTCCTCATCCCTGAATGAAATCTCAGACAAACTCCATACCTTTTATGTAATAATCAACAGTTTTATTTACAGTATCATAAAGCCTAGGCTAATAGTAAAGCTTCAATATTTCATCCACTTTAGAGTTTATTCCCATTCCCCAGCTTCTTCCTTATTCAGGCTGGAAATTCTGAAGTTTGCACTGGGGGGAAATACAAGTGGTCTTGGTTTCCTCACTATTTCTTGCCCTTCTACTCCTTGTCTCCCAGGCACTATTCTTCCTTTGACTCCTCTAAGAGTTGGAGTGGGAAGCAAGGAGAAGTAAGGGACAGGGAAGGTCTTATGCATTTGGTACAGTCATAACCTGGCATTTGTATGCTCTGTGTGTGGCAGATATTCAAGCACCCATTCTTCTTTTGATCGAACACTTTCGTGGGTTCCTTAGAGACCTACTTACTGTGGATCTCTTCCTTGCAGTTACCTGATATGAGCAAGGTCTCTTCTGGCTGAACACTTACTACTCCTTCCTCAGCTATGGGTTCTGCCAGGCAACCCCAGACTCACTCTGGAGAGTCCACTCATCCATTCAGATGATGCTCTTGATTGGGAATCTGTCAAGACCCATAAGCCCAGCCATTTTGCATGGGGTCAATATCTGGCTCTCAGGTGCTCAATCTCACCCCCACACTCTGGATGTCCCAGGGCAGCTGTCTTTATTGGGCCTGGGAATGAGCCTGCCTGCAGGCACCCCGAGTTGTCATACTCGTCTCATTTGGTCCGGCCACCCTGGCCCAGAGCTGCCTGGAATCAGGAAGGCATTTTTTGCTAATTCTGTGGTTGTCTCATTGGTGTGTTTGGCTCTTTCACAAAATGCATTATCCAACTTAGCTTCATCAATTGTATAGATAATACTTAGGCCTCCATTTTCATCATTTGTTTTATTTCTCACATTGTTCAGAATCCAGGGATGGAGAAGAGGTGCTCCTTATTGGAAAGGCTGGCGAATCTCAGTGGCCTACGTACCACCATACTGAGGAACACTGGTCTGTTGCGAAAATACAGAAGTGGGAGCAGGCCCAGGACATGGCCTCTGCCTTCAAGGATTTTGTCGAGTTAGGGGCTAAGGCAAGTTAATCATCATGTGCAGGTGTTCAGCGATCTGATAACAGTAGCAGTTGCATTCATTGACTCGTAACTATGTGTCAGGCTTTACGTACATTTCTCGTGTAACCTTCACAGCAATCCTGATTTAGGGACTATTATCATCTTCGTTTTACAGATGGAGACTCAGAGAGCTCATGGAATTTGCCCCAAGTTAAGTATCAGAGCTAGAATCCAAACCCAGGTCTGTCTGATTCCACGTCCTTAATCAGAGCCCTGCTGGGCTTCAGCTACACTTTTACAAGCTTGGAGTGTAACCAGAAGCCAGACATGTAAGTCTTCAACTTCATGACAGCACAGAAACAAATTCTTTTCTTCCATCAAGTGCTTTGATATAGTAAATACTGTGATAGAAATAAGGTCTTTCTTCATAGGGTGATAGCATTACCTGCAATGACAGGGTCTCCTAGGCACAGATGCATGAATCTGTGTGAATCTTACAGCTCACCTCTATCTCCCAAACAATTCAGACCCTTTCCACTTGTGCATACAGACCACCGTGCGCTCAACAAACCCCAGTGCATTTTTAATATACTCTGAAATACAAGCAGACCTTTATTCAGAATTAGAAAATACCACAGTTCTAAGGATTTCTGGATTTTAAAATGATTTTTTTTTGTATTTATTATACCTCTAAAGAAATGTAACACATCAAACTTCAGAAAAATAATAACTAATGCTAGTATTATGCTGTTGTTTTAAAAAGTGATTTTACATATATCCATTCATTGGAAACTTACAACAGTGCCATGGGAGATATTACTGTAATTATCAACATTATAATTATTACTATATTATAAAGAATTTAAGACTCAGATTAGTAAAGTGACTTGTTAAAAGACACAGAGGTGGCAGCTGGCTGGGCTCTCTTCTGATTGTAAATTCTGTGCTCTTTCTACTCCACCTCAGTGCTTCGGTAACTACCAGCAGTCACTCTGTTTTTCCCTTGGCGAGTCCCTCCAAAGTGATAGATATCTTTGAAAAAGTTGCCAATGTGACTGCAAGAAGCATTATTGGCTGGCTTGAATCAAAACCTACATCAAACACTCTGATAAAGCACCAGTGCACTTATAGAGGCATTGTTTTTAATCATGAAAAGCTGGTGCGACAGGTGATTTTTTTGAAATATTAAATTGGGTTTTGCTTTTATAACTCTAAAAAATAAAAATGTATGTGAGGTATTTGTGCTTTGTACTTTGTGTTTTCCTCCCCTCATCCCAAAAAGGTAACCAGGACTTTGCATTCCCTACTCTTGGGTGTAATTGCCGAGCCAGAGAAAAATTACAGGAAGAAAATCGCTTTTGATGGCCTTTGTGGAAGCTTAAATTCATGGAGGATAGAATAGGGAGGGAAGAAAAGTGAGGACCTTTCAGGAGGAGAAGTAGGTAAAAGCAGTGAAACCATTGGGGCACACCACTGGATTTAGAAGGGAACAGTGATCTGCTGGTTGGTGGACTCGAGATGTAAAGCCGGCTCCATTGAAATAGCCAAGGAGGCAGAAAGGAC
Organism: Choloepus didactylus; assembly: GCF_015220235.1. Classification (NCBI taxonomy): domain Eukaryota; kingdom Metazoa; phylum Chordata; class Mammalia; order Pilosa; family Megalonychidae; genus Choloepus; species Choloepus didactylus. Next base: position 120,182,542 of record NC_051316.1, read on the forward strand.
CCCTAAGAAGGATCACCACTTGCTGAACCTTGGGAAGCCGGCTCCTAGAAACTAAGGCTGTAAAGAGGCAAAGATTCAGGCACCCAGGCCTCACACAAAAGCTCCAGAACCACAGGACTTGGAGGTTCTAGGTAGCTTGGATGATGGGCTTTTCAGCTCTTCCATAATGGCCCTAAGGCAGGAGAGGCCTCTGTGAACATATGTTTCTACAACAGCCCAACATCAGGAATGAAAGCAGACAGCAGGAGGACTCAAGAAAGATAAGATTTGTCTGGACAGTTACTGGCTTGGAAATTGAAGTCAGATTTAATTTTATTTAAAACCAATAAACCATATACACACATGGGTGTGAGGGGGTGGAGTTGATAGATGAAACAAGCCTGGCAAGATGTGGATAATTTTTGACATTGACTGATGGGTGCATGGGGGCTCATAGTACTATTCTCTTTTTCTGGTGTGTGTTTGAAGTGTTTCATAATAAAACATTTTTAAAAGGCAATAAAGTTAGGTAACAATTCTTTGCTTGTAGGATAAGTTTCATCCCAGCCATGCTGGAAGCAGGCTAAAGATTACAATGAAAAAGGAGTAGCTAGGGAGCCATGACTACCAGCAATAAAGAAGTGGCAATACAAGTGACAAGCATTTCGCATACTTGACCAAAATCCTACAATTTCTATTTTTGATATAAAGTCATTAGAAATCAAAATATTCCAATTTAGTCATCTATGCATAGAAATAAAATAAATATGTCATACTTTTGTGGGTATTAATAATTTTAAGAAAAGGCCAATAAATAAAGTTATTATCCAATATTTGCATTTGTAGCCTTTTTGACAAAAACCTGAATGAAAAGTTTCTGCTTGTTTTTTTTGTTTTTTTGTTTTGTTCCTGAGAAATCTCCACTAGGAACAGAGATGGGATTGAATTGGAGTCCCTCACCCACTAAAGCTGTTAGATGCAGATAATCCTGCTGACTTTGGTCCACCAGACTAGAGGAGGATGAAATAAAACCTGGCCTGGATCCTCCCCCGAGTTTGGAGACTGGTACTTGCCTCCTCCCCAAGTCAGAGGAAGGACCAGGCATCCAACTCCTGCCCCCACCAACGGCCCTGATGCCCCACACCTTCTCTGAGGGTGGCTCTGTGGGGTGACACAATCAGATATCCAGGACTCTGAGACTCTTGGATCCTTACTCTGCCTAGCCCCCTTGGGCTGTCAGAGTCACTGGTGCTTCTGCTTTGCCAGCCTCTTCTTAATTCTGTCGTAGGACCTGTAGCTGAGCAGACCCAGAAGTCTAATCCAGCAGAATTCCTTCTGCCAAGACACTCTAATTGAAGGAAGGTCCAGTGAATGATTTTTATGTTTGCATTTTTTCTTAAAGTTTCAACTTTGAAATAATTTCAAATTTACAGGACATTTACAAAAACAATACAAACCAGGGACAGAACTACAACATACCCCACCCCAGATACCCAGATCCACCAGTTTTAATGTTTTGCCACATTTGCTGCAACATTCCATCTATCCATCTACCTATCAATCCATCTATCTTTCCACCTATTTAACCATCTGTCTGTCTGTGTACATATCTATTTAATCTATCAACTTTCTAAATATTTGAAAGTAGGTTGTGCATATCATGCTTCTTGAATGCCAATCCTTTCAAAAACATTACCTAAGAACAAGGATATTCACTTACATAACAACCTGAAGTACCATTATCAAGTTCAAGAAATTTAACATTACTAAAGTCTATATTAGGAGACTTCATATAGATTAGGAGGGAAGGCAAAGTTCCAGCCCAGGGAGACTGCAGCAGACCTCCGAGGAGCACCTGTTCTTTAAGTGGAGGCTGCCCTGGGGAAGAGGCTGTGCTTCGTTGAACCCATCAAGAGTAAAAGCTTCCACTAGCCCAGGAAGATTTGAAATTACTGAGGAGCAAGAACCACCAGCTAACTATCTACTGACATGTCTAGGTCTTTGAGAAATGTCCAACTGTGCTTACAACTGATCCGAGCTCAGCTACTTCCCCAGAAGGAACAGCTCCTACTTTGGAACCATCCACCAGCCCAAGAGTTTCTTGTCCCTAAGGACTGAGGGTGGAGCACCCGTAGCTGGAAAGGTTTCAGAAGCCAACAAGAGTCTCCAAAATAATGGGTGAGAAGAATATATTAAAACTATTTATATTCATTTTTGTCTAACAGACTACAAAGAAAATTAGGCTTTAATAATATGTGATTGACAGCAGCATTCTCACTTGGTCCGTGTGTTCACCCATCACATGTCACTTAAGGGGTGAGCCAAATCCTGAGAGAGGAATCTGGATTTGCAGCTCATAGGGGTTGACAGCTGTGTGCTCACACATTCCTTCAAGCATGCTGTATCATGGAGAAGTCTATGCATGCCTGGTTATGTGGAATTAAGGATTTTGTATCACAAAGAGTAGGACATTTATAATACTTCAAATTACATTGACATAAGGAGTGACCATATCTATTTTGTGTATTACTTTCATTTTTGTTTTGTGCAACACAGTTGACTTATCTTTTGGCAAAGAACCTGAAAAAGTAACATTTTCCTTTCACTAAGTGACAAGTGTTCCAAATCTGATCTTTTCTGTAATGACAAGTAGCTGTCAAGAGAATGTCACCTAAGAGAGATCCTCAAAAAAGATAAAGATGCATATTGCCTTTCAAGGTAAAGGTAACATTTTAACAATGAGTGAGAAGTAACTGTTTTTTGTTTGGTTGGTTGGTTGGTTGGTTGGTTGGTTTGGTTTGGTTTTTAATCCTGCTATGGGGAAGGATGTTTAAAATAGATGTTTGGAAATGGTTTACATCATTGTTGTAAAAATACGTCTCACACATAAAATTATCATATTTGTACATTTAAAAAATTGAAACAATTCTCTGACCTCTTTTAAGATCCTCCAACTGAAGGTTCTCGAGTGAGTTTTGAAACCATTTGATGATAATATTAAAACAAAATCCCTTCTAATTCATTCACACAAAAAAAATTCGATTTTGACATCAGAGAAGGAGGAAATTTATTAGATTTTAACAACAATGAAAGAGAAACATTGTGCCTGGAAATTAATATCATGATTTAGAAAGTACAAGCAATAAGGCGCCACTTCTGTTGGATCTACATGTCTTTGGAAAAACATTTTGCAGCTGTGATTGTCGCCAAAACCAGTACTGAAGTAAAATGAACAGAGCCATATCTTCTATTCTGCAACACAAATAATTAAACCAAGATGTTTTTAAATGATAATGCGTATTTCATCACATCACAATATTAAAAATAATCATCAATAATTTTATCTAGTCCTTTAATATAGACTTTTATTCCATTGATAAATACAATTTACATGTTAAAATATTATATAATTAACTTTTTGTATTATTTATATTATGTCCAATTTTAGAATTGGTTCATAGTATGCATAATACTTAGTACTGCATTTCATATAGACAGAGAGAGAGACAGAGTGCATATGCACCACAAAATATGCAGGGATGAACCTATGTTGCACGAATGAAACCAAGAATAATTGGTCAAAGCTTTTGAACCAGGTTTTGAAATAGGGGCTCTGAGGATGGCTCATCTCTCCATCCCTACTGCTCAATAAATTTTTCATGAATAAATGAAAGATTGTGTGGCTGGAGGTTTGAATTGTTCTCATACAAAAAGAAGCAATCATGATTTATTTCAAGAAAAGTTTTAATCCCACCATATATGCACAGAACTGTGAAATGAAATTGCAAAATATTTTTGCCGTTGTCAAAAAAAGGTTGTTTCTGTTAAGTCTCTGAAAAGGTGCCTGATGTTTGCGTTCTGACCACTAGATGGCAATAGCTCTACATTACTCTCCATGTCTCCTCCCAGGCATCCTTCCCTCGTGGTCTTGGAGGTGGCACCTCCAAGGATTGTTATCTCTGCAGATATTCTTCAAGAGAAGGTATAACTACATCCGGAACCCTGAAATTAATAGTACTAATGCAAATACGCCTCTGTGCTTGTTTCTGGTTACTTGTTTATTACCATTGTGACATTCACCAATCTGATTATCCTGGAGCTGTACATTATTATAACAAAATCAATAAAGAATTTACATAAGTCATAGGAATCCATAAAGGTCTATATATGGAAATGTTCAGATAATTGCCGTGTGTTTATATAGTGTTCCATTTCTCCTCTCTCCCCTCCTTTCCTCTGACCTCGTGGCTTTGGAACTACAGAAGCAAGAGCACAGCCACAAATATAGACGAAGGCTGGCAGAAGTGAGACTTCTGTTCCTATTTCTGTCCCCCAACTACTGCTGTGTCCAAAAACAGCCACCCTAACTGTACAGAGCCCTGTCTATTTCTCTTCCAGAGAACAGATCTACAAGAGTACCTGAACGGTGTTGGAGATTTTGGACACAAAATGAAGCATTAGGGACAGGATAACAACTAGGCAACAGGAAAAGCTCCTTAGCTCAATACCATGGCCAAATGATACTGCATAATTTTCTTTTGGAAACAAATATGGGGCCATGCTTTCACAGGGCTGTTTTCTTGGAACTTGCTCACATATGTAGCTTCGGTGGGGTAGTGGACACACAACCATGTGCGAAGCACCTGATGTGATGACTAACTAGCTGGGTCTAAAACCGACAGATGGGACTGAGGTGATCTTTAAGATTTCTTCATTGTCTATGACTTCATCAACTATTAGCTCTAAATGATAAATAAATTGGAGAAAAAGGAACAGAAACTTTTTGATCTTTGATTTTGTATCTTTTTATTTCTCAAAACTTTTTGACAAAAAGCTCTAATGAGTTTCAGAATATAATTTTATGTTAACATCTCCCTATGCCCTGACATCTGTCCCTCCCAATTTTTAGATAATTCTTAGGGTAATGTTAAAAAGAGAGAGCCAGAGTGCTAAAATTCAGCTTTACTACTTAATTATTTTAAAAATTAAACATGTATTAGAAATGAAGAAAAGGAAGCTTTTCTATTTCTACAGTTTATTTAAGGCCACATTTGGCTGTTTTATGATGGAAACTGACCCAAATGACTAATCTCCCCTCATATGATCTGCATTTATTTAACGTAAATTCCATCTCAATCTAGTTCTGATTGGTTTCCTCCAGAGAGGACACTAAAGGATTATTTTGAGATTGAATCTTCTCTTGACTACCTACAACCAATTGTTATTGCAAATTACTTTATTTTGAAAACTAACCAAATCAGTTAGAATAAATATATTGTCTCAAAATGAGCATTCATTCAACAAGCTTATATAGCCTGCCCTACCATTGTCTTCTCTCATAACAGTGTCCATAGCCAGAAGAAAGGAAGGGGCCTTCTTATTGTATACGTTTTTTTCTTTGTCAGGAAGAAAGTCTTTTCTAGAATCTCCTGGTCCACTTTCCTGACATCCTGGTGGGCAGAACTAGCCCTAGTGCCTCCTCTAGGCCAAGCCCCGGGAAAAGTGTATGGAGTTTCCATAACAATCATGAATCATTCCCTAGATCCGGGTGCACTGTCACCTGAACAAACCTGGGGTTCTGTTGGCCAGGAAGAAGCAGGAGGATGATGGGGAAGGTGAGTGGCAGTTGGGTCAAGGAGGAGCTCTGCCACAAATAGCACTGCACGCAGAGGGGAGCACTACCAGTTTAGTGTGGTTCTGGGAATCCCACAGAGCGACAGTAAACTCTAAGGCTGATGGGACGCAGGGCTCAGATTGAGGGGGCAGCTTCCCTGAGTCAGTACATTCCTGTAGGCAAAGGGCATCCTGGGAATGCCTTTCACACGACCACTTCAGGATACTGGTTAAGTCTAATGTTCACAACTCAGAAGAGTAGCCAATGTGTGTCCAAGGAGGGATGACTGGGGTATTTCCTACACCAGTTGTTCTGAAGACCTTGTTTGGAGCAGGGGATGGAAGAAAGTCACTGATTGTACAACAATGGTGGGTGGGGGGAGTGAATCATATGCAATGCGTGGAGGAGGCTAGGACTGTCTGACATACTGAGTGGGGAGGGGAATGTCTGCAGCTCTGGAAGGGGAATGGGTTGGTTTCTCCATCATACCTGGGATTGTAGTACTTGGGAGTTCTGTGTGATTTCTGCCTGGTGAGGGATGGAGGAGATCCCCAGTGGATGGATAATAGTGATGGATTTGAAGTCATGGTTGGGAGGCAGAAAGGCTTTTCTGCAGCATAGAAAATGGGAGGAGTCAGGGTTTCTGCAGCACTTGGTAAGGGAATGACTGGAAAATCCCAGGGATGGGAGAGAGTGCATGTGCAGCAAAGGATAAAACTTCTTTTGAGAGACACTGGTGGGTTTGAAGAAATGGCAGGTCAAATGCCATTTAAGGCATCAATAGGGCGATACCTTCTCTGAGAAAGGCTGATGGCATCCGAGGTTCCTCTGTCACATGGGGAAGCACATGGCCAGTGTCTGCTGGTCCTCTCCCTGGATTTAGCCCTGGATGAGGTTTAGTCCTGGATGAGGGTCAGCCCTGGATGAGGTTTAGCCCTGGATGAGGCAGGTCAGTGTGTCCACATTACTGGACTGGGGAGGCTCAAGTGTATCAAAATTGGGAGAAGACAGTGGATGTCTCAGGAATAGATAGTGGAGGAATCTGAGTGTCTGCATCATGGGATGACTGAAACCAAAGTGTATCCATACTGTGGAAAGGGGATCTATCTCCTTGCACCACCTTCTGGGATGAGATCAGCAATGGATATAAGAGTTCCCTTTCTGAAGCACTGGCTGAGGAGGGTAGTCTGAGTCAAACAGTGAATGGGAAAATGGGTATCTGTGGCCTTGTTTTGGGGTGCCTTAGGATGCTGCTGGGAAAGTGTTCAACTTATTTGCATTGCTATGAGAGGGGTGTCAGTATCTAGTGTGCTCACAAAAGTAATCTGGGGAGTGTCATCTGTGGTTCCACTATTAGATGCTGAAGTCAATCTGTGAATCCACCAGAATGGACAAAGAGGGGCCAGGATGTCTGCAGCCCTGGGCTGGGGTGGGAAGGTGGGGGATGGGGAGGCAGCATGGGGGACTTTCCAGTGTGTCTGCCTCACACATTGCTTTGGGAGACTCTTGGACATGTGCCACAATGGAGAGGACATCAGAAGCCCTGAGTCTGGAAAGGTCCTGGCTATATGCAATACTAGAGGCAAGAATGGGAAATGTTTCTGCAGAGCTGTTGGAACAAGGATCCCATGTGGTGATATCAATTACTGTGTCACAGCTGATATTTCTGAAGCCCTGGTCAGTAAGTCATCGTGTAATTATGAAAAAATTATGGGCTGGGTTTGGGTAAGGGGGAGGTGCTAAAAGCAGGGGATAAATAATACTCTACTTATGTATTTGATCTGTATGGCTGTATCCAATAGTCCATTAGTTGTGCTGGTTTGGAGCAGCTGTTATGTACCCCAGAAAAGCCATGTTCTTTTAATCAATCTTGTGGGGGCAGACTTATTATGGGTGGGACCTTTTGATTAGATTATTTCCATGGAGATATGACTCTGCCCATTCAGGATAGATCTTGGTCCTTTACTGGAGTCTAAGAGAGCTCACAGAGAGAGAGACAGCTCAGAGAAGCTGAGAGAGACATCTTGGAGAGAAGCTAAGATATGTAATCCAGAGTTTTGCCCTCAGGGGAAGCTAACAGAGAAGCTAAGACAGAAGCCCAGAGACATTTTGGAGAAAGCCACAGAAACCAGAAGCTAAACCTAGGAGAGGACCAGCAGACACCGGTCATGTACCTTCCCATGTGACAGGGACCCCAGATGCCACTGACCTTTCCTCAGAGAAGGTATCATCCTGTTGATGCCTTAATTGAGACATTCTTAAGGCCTTACAACTGCAAAGCTGTGAACTAATAAACCCCCATGATAAAAGCCATTCCATTTCTGGTGTATTGCATTTTGGCAGCTCTAGCAAACTGAAACACAAGTCCATGTCACCACCACCCCTCCAATGTCTCCCCTTCTGATGACTGCATGGGACAAGCAGCAGTTCTATTTCCCAGAATCTTCTTCATCATATGGTTCCAATTAAAATGTGCCAGTGAAAAGAACTCACATGTGATTTTGCAAGTGGAAAATGAGAGGCCATTATTCTCTGGAGACTGTATATCTGTCAGGGTTCTCCAGAGAACCACAGGATATATAGATAGATAGATAGATTTGTTTCAAATAATTGCAAAGAATTGGCTTATGCAATTGTGAAAGCAATCCATAAGGCAGGTCAGCAAACTGGAAATTCCACCAAGAGTTGATGTTGCAATCTTGAGTCCGAATCCCTAGGGTAGGCCAGCAGACCAGAAACTCAGAGAGGAGTGGATGGAGTATACCAACCTTTCTCCTTCCTCTGGATACCTCAATTTTTGCTCAGAAGACTTGGAACTGAATGGATGAGACCCACACACATTATTGAGGGCCATCTTCTTTAAGTCAACTGATTTTAGATGTTAATCACATCTACAAAATGCCTTCACAGCAACACGTAGGCCAGTGTTTGATCAAACAACTGGACACCATCACCTGGCCAGCTGACCCATAAACTAACCATCACACCATTGTGGGCAGACACCTGTACAGTCACCAGGATCACAGTTGCAGTCAAGAGACTGACTGGAACCATCCCATTGAGTTGGAGGCAGCTTTCCTGACTTTTGCTCCCCCTGCTCTTCCAGTGGTAGTGGAAGCACCTAATTCTCTATTTCAGACCCCTTCATATACGGAATACACAGAGTGGATGATGTTTTCTAACTGAATCCAGACTGATAACAGTGACTCCAATACGCACTATGGAATGGACACAATAAGGGACAGAAAACTCAAATTAATTGAGCTAAAGTCATATTCCATAAAATACTTGGTCAGATTGCATTATTTAACATGTAGTATGGAATCGTTGGACCCTATTGTTGCACTAGGGATTTTTAAGTCTTTCAGGTTATGTAGGTTTTGTCTCTGTCAGCAGTTATCCATGGAGACCCCCACATACCAATTTAGGATTATGGTGGATACAAGAGGAAAATGAGATTTCCATGTACGTGCTCAGGTGCTGCTTTCCTTTGTGAACTAAGTTGAGATCATGGCAGTAGATAATGGGGTGACAAACAATGTGTGCAAAAGTGTAAGAATTAGGGGTCCAGGAAGAAAAGAGACAAAGAGCAATCAGGGCTGGAGCCATTAGAAAAGACTTTAGGTCGGGGGATTTTTGAACCAAGGCGCAAAGCACTTATAGGATTTGGAGATATAGAAAAGGAAGAGAATATAGATATTTACTTAAAATACTTCAACAATTGCAGGCATTATATAGGAAATTTATCCACAAGGAAGAATAAGCTTATTTTTTAAAAGACCTGCCACATATAGTATTAAAGGTATCATTGCAATAACAAAAAAGCAAATACTATATGTAAAACAAAAACTTAGAATTTGAAGGAAAATTGACAAAAGTTATTAGTAGAGTGAGGGCTGAAGGCATTTAAGAAACTATCTCAGTCACTGACATATGAAAAAGGCAAAAGTTAAATATGGGTGTAAATTACAATAACTATAATACAATTAAATAATTGTATTATAATACAATTAAATAATTATAACACAATTAATAACACTGAAATTTTATCTCCAACTGTGGGCCCTGTAACTGGATACTTTTAAGCTATTTTTACCACTTTGATAAATATTGGTAGGCAAGGAAAAATGTAATATGCAAGAAGGGAAAAGTGAACTTTTTAGGACATAAAAAATTCTCATTTTAGGACACAAATCAACCATTTCTAACATTAGTTAATCAGAAGAAACAGGTGGAGCTTGGAAAGAAAGATGTTGTTGACTGGCTCTGGATCTTTCTGCAAGGCACTTTCTTCCTTTGCTTCATTTGCTGATCCATGAAATGGGAAAAATGATATCCAAGATCCCCTTCAAGCCCAATATTCTGTGATACTCTGCATATAATTTTCATTCAGCTAAAAGGAGAGTAAAGTTTGATATTCATTTAGCAAGGCTTTATTGACTGTGTGTTCAGTCCAAGTCCCATACGAGATGGTGAGAATGGACATATGAGGAAGTTATAAATTAGGGATCACCTAATTTGTGTGTATATGAACAGCTTTCTATATATACAACTTTCTGTACTTTCTAGCCGTACAACTCTGTATGCATGTTTGGACTATTCAGGAGAAGTTTTACAGGAGAAAAAAAATGAACTGTGTCTTGAGAAGAGGCATAATATATTCAGTGACTAGAAAAACATATCCATCATTTTCTTTCCAATGAGTAATGTATGATCCTCAAAATACATTGCACAATTCCTTTTCATACTAGGATCCTCTGATGATTTTAGAACAAGAGAAAGAAAACAAGTTATTTCATCTGAGAAACCACCCCACTGAGCCAGAGCATATAAAATCAAGTTTGCAATATTGGAAAGGCAGATAAGAGTGCAGGAAAACAGGGAATCAAGCAGAACCTGAAAAGTTTGAAAAATCAATTGGAGTTAAAAGAAAATCGGTCAAGAAAGGAAACATAGTAGCAGGAGCTCTGAGAGTGAGCCATTGATAGCTCAGTCCGGGCTGTTTCTAATGGAGCCTTTCAGAAACACCAAGAAAGGAAGGTAAAAGATGGTGGTAAAAAAAAAAAAAAAAATGCTCAAAGTCTCACAAAGACCAGTTTCATTTCATCACAAAGGAATGTAATGGCTACTTCAGTGAGAAATAGAAAGGGCATTATTCAATAAATATAAAAGAATCCAGGATATTATCTAGCACAAACCAGAGAAGTGAACCTAAATATGATCTCAGGTGAAGTCTGGAAAGCACTTGGCTGCATGTGGCATGGGCTTTGCCCCAGACAAATATGAGTTTCAGTTTAATTCCAAATCTGTGACCTAAGAGCTGAGGGACTTTGACAAGTCACTTATTTTTCTGACCCTGGGGGTCCTTATCTGTAAAATGAGACCGGTGAGAAGATTCTGCAACAAAGAGCTGCTGCAGAGATTAAATGAGATAATAAGGATGAAACACAGCACAGGGCCCAGGGCAGAGCAAATAAATGTCCAGTAAATATTAGTTCCCTCCGCTCCCTGGAGTAGTGTCCAGAGTGTCATCGGGGTCCAATCAAGAGATGGGAGCCACACAGTAACTAGAACACAGGAAACTCGCTAAAAAGAATTACTAACAATAACAGGGGATTGGAGCAGCAAGGGCATCACAAGTAAGAACTAAAGAGAACTCTAGAGGATACAGGAATAGCAACCACTACCCCTAAGGGTGGGATACAGCACCCAAGGAAGACCCCAAAACCTCACCCCCACGGCCAAGATCCAGAGCTTCCTGGAAAGGTGCAGCTCACTGTGGCTCACTGGATGGCAGAGAAGTTCCTGTGGGGCTGTGCCAGCAGAAGTTGGCAGAAATCTGCTCTTTATAGTGCAGGGGAAAATATTCATTCAGGGAGGTATTTGCCAGAGATATTCTACTGCACAACCTCTAGAGAGGGTGCTGGGAGAATATTCTGGTCACTGGGTGCTAAGGGAGCCATCTGGGCTACAGAATCCTGGACCTGGAGTGACCACAGAGCTGCAGGAGCCACAAGCTGGGGAGGCTGTGTACACTGCAGGAGCCAGGCATGGCAGAAGCTGCTTGCACCGCAAGGGACCAGGCACCGAGGAAGCTGCAACCCAGTGGAGCACAGAGAAACCAGAAAGAAGATCCCCTGCTTCCCACATGTGTCATCTCTCCAGTGCTCTCTACTAACAAAGGTTAACATTGTGCCATATGGCAAAGAAGTAGTTCAAGCCCCCAGCTCTATGTTCACAGATCAAGCAATGAAGCAAAGTTTTGGAGCTCAGAGGCAATAAAGTAATAACTGGCACACTGGCTAACCTACTTCCCTTGTTGAGTGCATCAAAGTGGAACCATAAACTATGAAATCATGCCGAGGACCCAGCAGGTGTGAGGGACTGGCCAGCTCCTGGGAAGGACCATCTAGAGCTGCAGACTGCCACAGGCAGGGAAGGAGATTTTAGTCTCTTTCTCTCCACATGCATCCCAGCTCCCTCACCTTCCCATGGAGAATGAATTACTAGCCTTATTGGTGAAAATCTGGGTGATGGATTCACCCACTCTGTATCATAAATATCAGGAATCTGTGCTTCCCTTTTTCTCTTTCACTTCTTCCCTTTTATAGTGCTCAGTGAGCAGGTGAACTCTGCTACTGGTAGAAGCTCTGCACCTCCCATTTTCTTCCAAAACCAACTGAGCATCCTGGTCAGTGTGTTGGTTCTCATGCACCAGAAGGTGGAAATATTCCAAGATTTGAAATTAGGCTAAGTGCAAACAAAGAGACCTCATTTTGGTCATTATGTTAACTTGCAGACTCCAACTCAGCTTCACCAAAGTTTTGCATGAGGAGTTCTTGGCACTTGCACAGGTCATGATAAAGTGATATTTGTCTCCCACTGGCTTTGTGTCTATCCATGTAACCTGCATGAATGAGTTCTGATTTGCAGAACAGGATTCAGCAGTTCTGTGTTTTGGGCCACAATACCTACAAACATCCTCAAAACTCCATCTTGAGTTCTAAAAACTGCCATCTTATTTTGCAGCCAAATGCCTAAAGCGGTTGGCATTTCTTTTTACTTCTTTTATCAATAATCATAAAAACTGAAATATTCAGTAGCAATTTACTCTTTTCAACAGAAATATTTATATGGCAACTTTACAAACAACTTTTCACATTTTCTTAAGTCACCTTCACAATTTCTAGGTAAGACTATTATTCTTATTCCCATTTTACACCCAAGAAAACTGAAGTTGAGGCATTAAAGACCTTTTCCAGAATCACACAATTTAAAAAGACAGAGTCGGAATACAGGTCTTCTGATTCTTAAGGCCACATTCTTTCAATTAAATCAATGAATATATATTTAAAAACCCTGACACTTAGTAGGAACTACATAAACACTGATACTGCAAGTCCTTATGCTCTCCTTGTGCTACCTACTTTCTTTGCATAAGAGGTGGATCTGCTCATGCAGCTTATTTTCAGCTCATTGCTATGGTAATGCTAATTATTTAGCATCTTGATCTAAAGGCAAATATCCCAACAGAGATCATACATGAAGCTCCCACTCTAATGAGCATGGCTTCCGGTGCTTGGCAAGGATATCTTTTGATCTCTTTCTACAGCATTGCAAACTTGTTTTCATATTTGTAATTTTTGTTTATTAGAAAACAAGACAGATTTACCCGAGCCTGGTCATGCTGCTTAAACCTCTAATTTTTTTTTAAAGTTCTTCCCAGAAAATGTAACTCTAAAAAGGATATTTAGAACAGCAGGGTCAATTGTTACAGATAAACTAGGATAGTTAGTGGAAAAAGGAACATCTGATGCTTTGAATGGGAGCTTTTTGAAATAGATTTACTGTTGGGGATTAATAGCTTTTGAACAATCAATATTTACCATCTGTTATTGCCAGATAGCATTCAAACAACCCACTATTGATTTACTAGATATGGCCCACATAAATGCACCATTTTATTGCCAATGTAGGATCCTTGGGTTAGGGTGGTTGTTTGATACTGTATGTGCCCCAGAAAATCATGTTCTTAAAGGTAATCCATTCCTGTGGGTGTAAACCCATTGGAAGTAAGATCTTTTGGTGAGGTTACTTCAGTTCAGGTGTGCCCCACCTCATTCAGGATGGGTCCTGAGACTCCTACTGGAGTCCTTTATAAACAGAATGAATACACAGAGAGAGAAAGCCATGGAAGCCAGAAGAAAACATCAACAAAACCCAGAAGAGGAGAGAGAAACCAGGAGAAGCCACTACAGGCCTTGTGAAGTGACAGAGAAGCCCAGGTGCTTTGGCAGCTAGTCTTCAGGAAGGAAGCATCGCTTTGATGATCCCTTGATTTAAACATTTTTCTTGGCCTTAAACTGGAAGCTAATTAATCCTCATCGTTTAAGCCAACCCATTTTGTGGTACCTGCTTTCAGCAGCCTAGGAAACTAAACAGTTCATCTTCCTTTTCATCTACAAGGGGAGAGCATTTGCTATAACTGCATACTTCCTGGAATGATTTGTCAGTAATTCTGAGTTGCTACAATTCCATTTAGATCCAGAGAATCTTATCCCTAAAGTAGGACAGAAAATTTGCCCCGGGAAGGAAGGTATCTGTGTTCATTGTAGCTAACCATAAACCAGTCTGGAAAATACAGAGATATCCTGTTAAAACCAATTTTCTTATTTGTTAGGGACTGAAGTGTGTCTTCACCAAAAGGTATGCTCAAATTCTGACCCCCAGTCTTGTGAATGTGATCCTATTTAAAAATAGGATTTTAGGAGCTATTAATAGTTAAGATGAGGTCAAATTGGATTAAGGTGGGTCCTAATCCAATGACTGGTGTCCTTATAAAGAGAGGAAATTTGGACACCTCCAGATAGATGGAGAGAGAAGTCAGGCATGTGATGGGGCAGAGACTGGGTTATGGTACAAGCCAGAGAAGTCTACAGGCTTCAGAAGGAGCAAGGCTCTGCTGACACCTTGATTCAGACTTCTAGCCACCAGAACTCTGAGATAATACATTTCTGTTCTTTTAAGCTACCCAGTTTGTGGTACTTTGTACAGCAACCCTAGCAAACCAAGTCAGTCATTTATCAGCACATTGATTGACTATGAAGCATAAGGAATACACAAGTAAACAAGAACACCCGGTCCTGCTCTCAGTAAGCTTACATTTCAGTGAGGTCAAGAGAAAATTGCAAGATGTGCCCGTTGTTTACCTGTGGCCTCCCAGCTACCCACCTGCCTCTCTACACTCTATACCCTATGTGCTGGGGAGGGGGGAAAGTAAACTACACTTCTCAGGCTCTCTCAGCTTCCTCTTAGCTCTACCAATAGGAGCTCTGGCAGGAGATGAGAAAATGAGGAAACAAGCCACTCTTCCTCCTCTCTCTCTCTCTCTTTCTGTTTCTAGGTTATCTCTATGACTGGTTCTTGTACTTGCTGTGCAGCCTTCCCAGATGTGAATGAGCTAATTTCTTCCCTTTTATCTCCCCAAATGCTGCAGGTTTTAATATCCGAGTAACATTCTGTCTTCCATTTTACTCCTCCAGACGCCTCCTCATTTTTACCCTACCATCTTTTCTAACACTACTGAAACCAATTCCATATCTTATGTTTCTTCCATTTAAAATATTAACAGGACATTTTTCCTAATTGAACCTAATTGATAGAGGGAATACATTAATATGATGATTTTAAAATGTGTTAAATGCTTTGAAGGTGATAAATAGGATAAAATGGGGCTTGGGTAGAATTATATAAGCTCCCTCCAAGTAAAGATATAAAGTGTGAGAAGGAAATTATAGGAAGGACACCTGGGGGAATTGTATTCCAGCCAGATGTGGTCTTATTTGACAAAGCCTTGAGGTGGGAAGGAGATTCTGGGCATTGAGGAATTAAAGGAGGTTGTTGAGTCTGAAGCAGAGAGAATGAGGGGAAGACATGATGAAGAAATGGCCATATCATTTGGGGATTTGTAGGCTAGAATAAGGAATTGAGTTTTTATTCTAAGAGCAATGGGAAGTCAGTAAAAGATTTAAACAGACAATTAACATGATCTGGTGTGAATTTTCAATAGATGACTCTGGCAGCTGTGTAACTAGTCAATGGCAATAAAGAGAGCACAAAAACCAGCCAGGACACTATGGCAGTAGAGCAGATGAGAATCAGTGGTGGCTTGGAATACAGGGATGGCAGTGGAAACGAAGAAGATGGATTCAAGGTGCACTTTTCAATTAGAACCAAAAAAAAATTGTTTATAAGAAATAAAAGATGGAGTGGGGGTGGGGGAACAATAAATGATGCCATGGTAGACTGAAAAATGGTCCCTGAAGTGCAGTGTGCTGGGGCTGGCTTGCCGCAGTCCTTGGGGTTCCTTGGCTTGCATCTCTGTATCCTGTCACATGGTGATATCCTCTCCTTGTGTCTGTTTTTCCCATTTCTGCTGACTTCTGGCTTCTCCCTGTAGCCCCGTCTGATTTATGACTTCTGGTTTCTTCTCTTTACAAGGCCTCCAGAAATATAGGTTAAGACCCATTCTGATTCAGTTGGCCACACCTAGACTAAACATAGCATCTTCAAAAGTCCTATTTACAAATGGTTTCACACCCACAGGTATGTGGATTAAGATTAATAATCTGTTTGTTGGGGCACATAATTCAATCTACCACAACTATCCAGAAGCTACTAAATATGAATCTTTGTTGGTTGGACCCAGGCATCAATATTTGGTAAAGCTCCCAGGTGATTTTAATATTCACCTAGAGTTGAGAATCATTGATCTCTAAAGAGAGTATAGACCCAGATTTGAGCTCTGAGGATGATTCAGCAAAGGCAACTGAGAAGGAACAACTATAAGAAGGGAGTTTTATGGAAGCACAGAAAGGAGAGTGTTTCTCTAAGAAGTAAGAGTTTAAGTAAGCTGAGGACTGAAAACAGTCACATTTTGCAACATAGAATTTGTTGATGATTCACCCAAATAAAGGCAAAGCTTTTCAATCTAAATTGTGATCAAAGTAGATACACAAGGATTAATATTTACATACTCTACAGACATTAAAAACAAACAAAATATTTCCGTAACTGCCCTCACCCAGCTCTTGAGCCTTCTGGTCTTGCACGGTCATGGAAGGAAACAATTAACCCTCCCACTGTAATTGTCTGTGTCTTTCAGGTTGAAACAGTCTCTTTCAAATTAAGGTGGCCTCTTTGAGATATTTAGTCTTGATCATAAATTGAATCAATTCTGACGTCTCCTCTCTGCCTTTTCCTGTGTGTTTGTGGTGGGGGTGGGAAGAAATAAATTCTTGGGGAGCATGCAAACCATTCAGACTCATCTGAGGGGAGAATGATGAGTCCTCACTAGCTTACTTACATGTGCCCACCCACCACCAGGACACTGAGCAAGATGCTCTGCTGTCAGGTTTCTTGGTTTTGCACCTGCTGCTTCTAGAGTCTGACTTTCAGGTCTCCCAAATCTCTATTTCCCTCATCCTAACCCCAATCCTCTATGGCTTTAGCCTTTTTCTAGTTACAATTCGCCATTGCACATCTGAAGCCAAGCTAAAATTTTTAAACCAGGACTTAGTAAAGGTGAAAGTCTAGTGATAATCAAAGAGAACAGAGTGTGAGGAATCATATATAAGCAGGTGTTATATAGAAAAAACCATAGCTTATTTATGTTAGAAATCCAGATCTAAAGGAGCAAGACTTAGAAGATATCTGATAGGAGGTATGCCTACTACCTAAGTAATGCCTTAATCATTCATCATTTCCTATTATCTCCTTATTCCTTTATCTTTGGAACTACCTAGTCCCAATATAACTGACTCTAGTAATGCCTTTTAGGGAGATCCCACTTTAACACAGTCTTGAGAATGTAATAGGATAATTCCAATACCCATTAAAAAAAAGATGAACACCCACTATCAAGTGGCTTATTTTCTTAAGTTTCCAATAGCATAATATAAAAATGTATAAACAAAGTGTTACAAAATTAAAAAATGAAATAAAATTAAAGTGATAGACATGAAAAATTGGAATAATAGAAATAAGTTTGAAATCACAATACACATTTTTTGTTTGAAATAAACTAAAGTGCAAGATAATAGAGAATTTGAACAATATAATTAATGTTTGAAAAAGCAATGCATAGTTTTTCAAGGTTTCAGGGAATGTTTGTAAAAATTAAGCATGTTTTGCTACAAAGAAAACACATGAGGAATCTGGGACTCAGAGTGATTGGTTTTTCTGAGCACTCACTGTCACTGGATGTCTACTTCCGTGGTGGGAGCTCTACTTGGATGTGCAGTCCTTGTAAGACTGATAGAAGTGGGAGCTCTAGGGGCTCAATATGGACCTGGAACCAACAGAATCCAAGCTGTAGTTGAATGGATGACCCAAGGTCTCTGCATAAGGAGAGTCATTAATAAGTATGACCCTAAGGGATAAGTGAATGGCTGGAAATAGAGGATACAGAATTAAGGATAACAGAGGCACAAGCACAAAAGATTCAAATACACTGAAATTACCTAGAGCCTTACTCCTGAAAGTATGGTCAGTGGACACAGCATCAACATACTCAGGAGCTTGTTAGAAATGCATAAAGTATCTCAGGCCCCATCACAGACCTACTGAGTCTGAATCTGCATTTTAAGATTTCCAGATGGTTTGAAGCCACATTAAAGTTCAAGAACTGCTCTAGGACATAGCTGGTAAACAGTGATCTCTAAAGCCGGGAAGATTCCAGGGTTATATTCAGTTCTTCATGATTACGAAGCTGGTTTGGATAGTATTCTTTAGTGAAAAATGGGGAATAAGGCAGGAGAGAGAAATTCTACTTATTTTGAATATAAAAAGACAATGAAATCAATAAGTTGTCCTTAGTGTGCCATGTCATGCTGGAAGGTCAGAGGCAGCGGATGGTAAATGTTTACTCCATGACACAAGTCACATAGGATTGAAAACAAATGAAGGCTAATTTCAGCTATGGATTGTTAACCTGAAATTTCTCTCCTCTGAGGAGCATAATGCTTCTAACTTTGGTTAAACTGGTAGGAAATGAAAACCATTCCTAACTGAGTCTCAAAAGCCCAGGAATAGCAGCAATATCTCAAACATTAAATGCTAATTCAAATATGTGTGGGTGACAGGCA